>NC_038246.2:27318130-27372101 GCF_000004515.6 Glycine max
TTATTTAAGACTGGGGGTTGAACTAATTATCCTAAATCTGTACTAATTAAAAATTTATTTTTATAAGTCTTGTTCTAATTTGTTTTGTGAATAAGGAGTAGAAGAGAAACTTAACAACATAAGTAAAAGCCTTAGAAGAGTAATTTTTTAATTAGTAAAGGTTTAGGAATAATAAATTCAACCCCCCCTTCTTAATTATTCTGAGGCCACTCGATCCAACAAAGGGTGTTTCCCTTGCTCTTACGTATCCTTAGGTGCAATAGGGAATTCAGACCTATGTAGTTCTTTAAGTTTGAATGTTTATGTGTTAAATTGGATTTTTATGTTTTTGAACGATTCATTTTAATTGCGAACGAAAAAGTCGTTTAAGGTGTTGGACCTTGAAATGATGTTTTAAATTTTGAAAAGCGAAGAGAATCGTTAAGACGTTGGACCTTGAAACGATCTTTTCAATTTGAAAAGCAGAGAGAATCGTTAAGGCGTGGGACCTTGAAATGATCTCAAGTGATATTTGATAAAAAGAAATTAGTTATGAGTTGGTTTTATCTTGGTTTTGTTTATTAACTTTCAATTTTTTAAAAGACAACTTCACAACACTTAGTGATCGGTTAAGATTGAACTTTACAAAGAAAAATGAGATCGCCGATGATAGATGGAGAAGATGAAAGTGCAATATAACAAGAGGGACCCCTAGGGGTACATAGATCACATTCAAAACTCAAAAACAAACTAACCGACGGTCGCATGAAGAACACAAAACAAGAAACAAAATAAGGAATGATCGCGGTCATGATTTGGTAGCGCCTCGGCCTTGTTTCCTCTTCTTTCTTCTTCTTCTTTCTCTCTTCTCTCAATTCCCTCACCTTTTGGATCCTGGAACCTCCCCTCAGCTTCCTTAGCATGCCTATTTATAGGAAAATAAGCACTTGGGGGCAATGGTAGCTCACCCAGGCGAGCTGAGACTTACTTCTGAAGTAATTGGCTTGTCCGGGCGAGCTGGTTCCTTCAGCTTGAAGTCTTTTGGTGGCCCAGGCTAGCCTGGGCGACCTAGGGTCCAGGAAACTCAAGGAAAAGACCATTTTGCCCCCATTTTTGGTATCTTTCGCATTCTTGATCAAAGCATTGAATGATCTTTCGTTTTGTGTGGTAGCTGGTGTTGAACAACACAAGTCGACTAGCAAGGATCAAAAGATCAACCAACGATAGTCCCCAGATGAAATTAGGGTAAGACAACACCTAAGCACACTTAGTGAAGAATCTTGGACTTGATCTTGGATTAATGGGCTGAACCATAGCTAAAATTCACTAATCATAATTAGTGAAATTTTGGCTCCAAAATTTGGCTCCACAAATTCAATTTCACATTCAAGTGAAATTTGAATAGAAATTCAAATTTTCCTCCAATTTTGTGTGATACTTAGGCTATAAATAGAGGCCATGTGGGTGCATTTTTTTCAACTGATCATTTGAGAATTACACTTCAAAGTTCAGACCTCATTTGAGGCATAAAATTTCATGCTCCTTCTTTCCCTCTCCTTCCACTCATCTTCTCCTACCTTCAAGCTCTTATCCATGACTTCCTATGATGGTGAGCTTCTTCTTGACTCATCTTCTCGTTGAAGTGGTGTCTCCAATCATCTTTCATCCATCTCTATTCCGCTGCCATTGATCTTCAAGAAGCAAAGGACTCCATTGATGAAGCAGATCCAAGGCCTACAAGCTCCACATGGAGCTACGTCACTACTACTTCACCTTTCTCTAGTGAAAGTGAAGAAGCAAAATGGGAAGAATATAGAGAAGAAATGTACCCCCAAGAAGAAGGACAACCTTTAATGGTTAAGGAGAAGTCTAAGGAGGTAAGTGTCTCCTCCAAGAGGTTAGCTAAGAAGGAAAGTCATTTTGTAATAAAGACAAACATTAAAGAAACTTCCCCTCTTAGACAACCTCTACATCTTCTCCTTTGTAAAAAGATACTTGTTAGTACTGCTACACCTCTTGGGCTTGAGGTTATTCCTCAAATAAAGGAGTTATTGGATAAGGGTTTTGTTCATAAAAGCTTAAATCCTTGTGCTTTGTTGGTGTCCAAAATAGGTATTATTAGGCACCAAATCCCTAAAATAGGTGATATGACGAATGTGTTGAGTGGTGCAACCATCTTTTCTAAAATCACTTATGCACCCAACATTCTTATGATTCATGTACATAGGGACTCATTAGGTAGGTTTGTTCTTATTTTTGGTTTCAATACAAACCTAGGTGCTCATATGGGACACCTTAGGTTTGTCGTACTTTTTTGTAGGAGTAATCAACATGAAAATAAAGGAAAAGGTATGTTTTATTGCATTACTTTCCTTAATTTTTTAAATAGTAATCAAGGGGTTCCTGATGTATCATTATTTTCTCCTATTTCTTAACCCTTTTTGTCACCATTTTAATTAATGATTAGCCTTAATTGTCAAATTAATTATGCAGTTTTATCATTTGGGCCTACTTGACTAATTTTTTGTTTTTAATTTAATTTCAGGAGAATTATAAGCAATTGGGCTTGAATCCGGAATTGGGCTTGGACTTGAAGATGACATACAATTTTATTCTATCAAATCTTATCTTATCCAGATTTTATTTCATCTAGATTTTATTTCGTCCAAATTTTATTTCATCCAATCTTATCTTATTTTGTCCAGATTTTATTTTATTTCGTTTATGGGCTTGGACTTAAAATAGATTTGTAAGCTTTGGGGTTGAGGACCTATATAACAGCACCAGGGTTTTAGTTTTTAGAGTTTTCTGGAAGGGAGAATAATTTTAGGGTTTCGCAATTCCAGTTTTTATTACTGTTCATGCACACTGTTCACGTAGAATAAAATTCGTTTTCTGTAATTTCGTTTCTGCTTCAATCTACAATTTCATTTTCTACTGATTAATGGAAGGCTAAGTCTCCAGCGTTGTTTTCTCTAGAGGATCAAGCACAACTCTCTTTGAGGTTTTGTTATTACTATTGAATTATGATCAGTTTTTCCTCTTCACCAGTTACTCTGTATTTGTTGCTATTAATCCATGCATGCTTAGTGCTTGATTAATTGTCTCTGTGCTTAATTTACGTTCATGCTTAATGATCAGTTTCGTTCATGATTAATTGGTGTATGTGTTGCTTAATCACATAATGACAGCCTTATGTTAATTTTCACTTAGTAATTTAATTTAGGGTTGGATTAAATGGTTGAATTGATTAAGGATAAATTCTCGTAACCTAGGATAAGAGACTTGCTTGTGAATCAAGGGGAAACAACATGTTTTAATTCTATTATTTTCTAATTCAAATTTGCTTGCTGTTTAATTTACAAAAACAAACAACCCCCCAATTCGTTACTGTTTTATCACTATCTATTATGAACGTTGGTTGACCATTGCTCGTTGGGAGACGACCTAGGATCACTTCCTAGATACTGTATTTTTAATGCAAAGAGGCTTTTAATGTGTGATGCATCCAATTATGCGTTGGGGGCTGTCCTTGCTCAAAAGATTGATAAGTTGCGTCGGGTGATCTACTACGCTTCCAGAACTTTGGATGCTGCTCAAGCAAATTACACTACCATAGAGAAGGAGCTATTAGCAATAGTTTTTGCTCTTGAGAAATTTCGTTCATATTTACTTGGTAGTCGTGTTATTGTTTATACTAACCATGCAGCTCTGAAGTACCTGTTGAAGAAGGCTGAATCAAAGCCTAGATTGATCAAATGGATGCTTTGGCTCCAAGAGTTTGATTTGGAGATCCGTGATCGGAGCGGTGCACAGAACCTCTTGGCTGACCATTTGAGTAGGATTGAGCGCGTGTTTGAGGACTCACCCATTCGGGATGATTTTACGGATGACCATTTGTACATTCTGTATAGTATTTCTGATTCCTTCCTTATTCCCTGGTTTGCTAATATTGTGAATTATTTGGTTGCTTTTGTTTTTCCTCCCTTAGCATCTAAAGCTCAAAATGATAAAATTAAGAGCGATGCTAAGCATTATATTTGGGATGACCCCTATTTTGTGGAAGTTGTGCGGTGACCAGGTTATTAGGAGATGCATTCCAGACCATGAGATTGACTCAGTCCTGCAATTCTGTCATTCTTCTGCACATGGTGGCCATCTTGGCATACAGAGGACAGCTCGCAAGGTGCTTGACTGTGGTTTCTATTGGACCACCATCTTTAAGGATGCGTGGAGAATCTGTAGCACTTGTGAGCCTTGTCAGAGAGCAGGCGGCTCACTTTCATGGAGACAGCAAATGCCTCAACAACCCATGTTTTTTTGTGAGGTGTTTGATGTCTGGGGTATAGATTTTATGGGGCCTTTCCCTGTCTCTTTTGGTTTTGTTTATATTCTCCTTGCTATTGATTATGTTTCAAAATGGGTGGAAGCCAAAGCCTCCAGAACTAACGATGCTAAGGTTGTTGTGGATTTTGTTAGATCTAATCTGTTTTGCAGGTTTGGAGTCACTAGAGCCATCGTTAGTGATCAAGGCACCCATTTTTGTAACAGATCCATGTATGCCTTGCTCAAAAAGTATGGGGTCGTGCACAAAATTTCCACACCTTACCACCCCCAAACTAATGAGCAGGCTGAGATTTCAAACAGGGAGATATAAAGGATCTTAGAGAAGATTGTGCAGCCGAACATAAAGGATTGGGGCACCAGGCTGGATGATGCTCTTTGGGCACATAGGACAGCCTACAAAGCACCTATCGGAATGTCGCCTTATCGGGTTGTCTTTGGAAAGGCATGCCATCTTCCTGTAGAGATAGAGCACAACGCCTACTGGGCTGTAAAGACCTGCAACTTCTCTATTGATCAGGCTGGAGAGGAAAGGAAGTTGCAACTAAGTGAGCTAGATGAGATCCGTTTAGAAGCCTATGAGAATTCCAAATTCTACAAGGAAAAGACCAAGAAGTCAAAAGTGAATCCACAGATAAGAGCTTCAAGGTCAATGGACACCAGCTGAAACCATTCCTCACAAATCCTTCCTTAGTGGATGTAATGGTGGAGGAGACCTCCTTACTTCACCCTACTTCTCTTCCGCCATGACTTAGGGAGTTTTTTTTTTTTCTGTCTCCTTCTTTACTTTTATTGCACTTGTCCAATTTTATTGATTGTTTTGATTGCTCTTGATCTTGTGATTGTGCTACATTGAGGACAATGTGTTGTTTAAGTGTGGGGGGGGGGGGGAGATTGCTCTTTAATTTTTTTGATTTTGTTGGGTATTCTAGATTAATTTTGTTGGGTTTTCTAGCTTAATTCTTTTAGGTTTTCTAGGTTAATTTTGTTATTTTGGTTTTATGTTTTATGTACAACATTGCATGTTTCTCTTTGAATTATAGGTTATGTATAGGTAATGGGTAATTGCTTTTGAAATAGGAGTTTCTTGGCATTTTGTGAATTGAAATCCTTGTTTTTCTCTGCATGTCAAGTTAGTTTTGAAAGTTTGAATTGGAAGTGATAGATTTACCCTTAGTGAGAATTTGAGCCATCATCATCTATTTTATTCGGTGTGTTTTGCCCCATTGATTGTTTGCACAATAGCCTTGGCTTGACTCTTGTTGATACTTCTTGCTTCACATGCATGTTGGGAGATGATTTAGGCATCTTGATCTTATAAGCCTCTAGCCAAATGAGCCTACCTTGAATTAATTCCTTTGATAGCCCCTTTGAGCCTATGTTCCTCTTTCTTTGTTTTGAAGCTCATTACAAGCCTTAAGTGAAAAACCATGATCTCACCCTACCCTTAAGGAATTTTGGAGCTTTGGAATTGCTTTGGGAATAAGTGTGGGGGGTATGTTTCATTGGATGATATGTTTTTGTTGGCCATGCTTGATGATGTATTTTGGCCATGCTTGATGTATATACATATATTGCCTAATTGTTGCTTTATTTTCAATTGCTTTCAATTACTACTGTTCACGTTAAAAAAAAATAGAAAAGAAATAGAAAAAGAATGAAGTTGAATACATGAGGTCTTGGTTTGAAGACTTGGAATGGTTTGAGGACTTGGTTGACTTTGTTTTGGGTTTACTTTTTATGCTTAATTTTTAATTTTGGTTTTGGGGTTTACTACTTTTTCTTAGTTCTCACTTATTCCCCATTGCTCCTTTATTCCTTTGCGTTTTAGCTACTTATCCCATACTTTCCTTTACCTTTACAACCTTAAAAGACCTTTTGATCCTCATATGCATGTGTTTGTGGTGTGGTTGTTAGTTTTAGAGTCTTGCCTGTTGGATCAAGTGGCCTCGGAATAATTAAGAAGGGAGGGGGGTTGAATTAATTATTAATAAACCTTTACTAATTAAGAATCTATCTTTCTTAATGTTACTAAATTCAATTAGGCTTTTACTATAATGTTAAGAAAGTAAAGAACATAAATAGAAACTTAACCAAAAGTAAAAGCGATAATTAAAATGCACAGCGGAAATTAAAGAGTGTAGGGAAGAAGAAGACAAACACAAGAGTTTTATACTGGTTCGATAACAACCCGTACCTACATCCAGTCTCCAAGAGACCTATGGTCCTTGAGATTTCTTTTCAACCTTGTAAAAACCTTTACAAGCAAAGATCCACAAGGGATGTACCCTCTCTTGTTCTCAGTTACAACAACCCAAGTAGATGTACCCTCTACTTGTACCACAAAGGATGTACCCTCTAATGTGTTAAGACAAAGTTCTCAGGCGGTTAGTCCTTTCAAACTTTGTGAAGGGGAAACAAAAGATGTTTCAAGTGGTTAGTCCTTTGAAATCTTTTGTTTAAGGGAAAGGGAAGAATCAAAAGAATTCTCAGACTGTGTCATTTTGAATTCTTTGAAAAGGGAGAAGGGAGACACAAAAGAATTTAGACGGTTAGTCCTTTGTTCTTTTGGAAAAGGGAGAAGAGAGACACAAAAAGAATTCAGGCGGTTAGTCCTTGCCGAATTCTTTTTGGCAAAGGGATAAGAGAATGAAAAAATATAACACACTTTTGTTTTCTGTGAAAGAGCAAGGTTTGGAAACCAGAAAACTTAGAAAGCTTTTGGCAAAGGAAGAAGAAGAAGAAGAAGTTCAAAAAGATGTTCAAAGAGATTCAAATGTTGTAAAAGTATATCTTAAAAGTTATATTAAGTACATAAAATGCAAGTCAAGGTCTTGCTTTTATAGACTCTTCATGTTTGGTCAAGAAAAACCATTGGAAGAGTTATAACCTTGAGAAAAACCTGAAAACCATTGGAAGAGTTACATCTCTTGATTTTTATTCAAAACTTGTCACTGGTAATCGATTACCATAATCATGTAATTGATTACACAAAGCATTTTATGAAAAGATGTGACTCTTCACAATTGAATTTGAATTTCAACATTCAGATACACTGGTAATCGATTACCAATATATTGTAATCGATTACACCATTTAAAAATCAATTGGAACGTTGCAAATTCAGTTAAAAGCTTTTGAAATCAAACTTTTCCATTGGTAATCGATTACAGGAAACTGTTAATCAATTACAAAGAGTAAAAACTCTGGTAACTTGGAAAATTTTGAGAAAAACTCTTTTGAAAAACAAAATTGTGCTACGTTTGTTTTTTGAAAAATCTTTTCAATACTTCCCTTGTGAAGTCTTCTTGATTTCTTCTCTTTAATCTTGAATTCATCTTCTCTTGAATCTTGAAATCGAACTTCTCTTGATTCTTGAATCTTCTTGATTTCTTCTCATGAAACTTGAAATTAATCTTGATCTTGAACTTGTTGACTCAATCTTGAAATCATTCTTTGGGCTTTTTGTCATCATCAAAACTACTTGAATCAACTTGATTCATCATCATGAAGCTTGCTTCTACATTGCCAAGTCTATGTGGTGTTTGTTTTGATGGGTGCTCTAAGAGTAAACAGTAGCCTAAACACTTGAGAGATAGAGTGCATATCTTATAAGGCTTTATCACTTTTCATTCTTGAGATAATTGACTATCTTGCCATGTTTGAGATGCTTGGATGATTTTCATGACTGTCTTGATTCTTTAACTCTCTACTTGTTGGATGTTGCCCATTCCTTTCATTCCTTGAGATTCATTGAGAAATATGTAATTGTTTTTGTGTTTGTTTGTTTCTCTTTAATGTCTCTGGATTTGTTCCTTTCTTTGCTTTTTGATTTTGCCCAGGAGTGCAAAAGGCTTAGTGTGGGGGGATTTGATGTGTCATTATTTTCTCTTATTTCTTAACCCTTTTTGTCACCATTTTAATTACTGATTAGCCTTAATTGTCAAATTAATTATGCAGTTTTATCATTTGGGCCTACTTGACTAATTTTGTGTTTTTAATTTAATTTCAGGAGAATTATAAGCAATTGGGCTTGAATCTGGAATTAGGCTTGGACTTGAAGAGAGCAGACAATTTTATTCTATCTAGATTTTATTTCATCTAGATTTTATTTCGTCCAGATTTTATTTCATCCAATCTTATCTTACCTTGTCCAGATTTTATTTTATTTCGTTTATGGGCTTGGACTTAAAATAGATTTGTAAGCTTTGAGGCTGAGGACCTATATAACAGCACCAGGGTTTTAGTTTTTAGAGTTTTTGGAGAGGAGAATAATTTTAGGGTTTTGCAATTCCAGTTTTTATTACTGTTCATGCACACTGTTCACGTAGAATAAAATTCGTTTTCTGCAATTTCGTTTCTGCTTCAATCTACAATTTCATTTTCTACTGATTAATGGAAGGCTAAGTCTCCAGCATTGTTTTCTCTTAAGGATCAAGCACAACTCTCTTTGAGGTTTTGTTATTACTATTGAATTTTGATCAGTTTCTCCTTTTCACCAATTACTCTGTATTTGTTGCTATTAATCCATGCATGCTTAGTGCTTGATTAATTGTCTCTGCGCTTAATTTATGTTCATGCTTAATGATCAGTTTCGTTCATGATTAATTGGTGTATGTGTTGCTTAATC
Organism: Glycine max; assembly: GCF_000004515.6. Classification (NCBI taxonomy): domain Eukaryota; kingdom Viridiplantae; phylum Streptophyta; class Magnoliopsida; order Fabales; family Fabaceae; genus Glycine; species Glycine max. The sequence continues at coordinate 27,327,084 of NC_038246.2, forward strand.
ACATAATGACAACCTTATGTTAATTTTCGCTTAGTAATTTAATTTAGGGATGGATTAAGTGGTTGAATTGATTATGGATAAATTCTCGTAACCTAGGATAAGAGACTTGCTTGTGAATCAAGGGGAAACAACATGTTTTAATTTTGTTATTTTCTAATTCAAATTTTCTTGCTGTTTAATTTACAAAAACAAACAACCCCAATTCGTTACTGTTTTATCACTATCTATTATAAACGTTGGTTGACCATTGCTCGTTGGGAGACGACCTAGGATCACTTCCTAGATATTGCATTTTTAATGTTTATTTGATTAGGGTACGACATCGATCAGTTCCCATAGACCCTAAGAGAATAAAGGTCATTCCTAAGTGTCCCACTGCCCATTCCACCAAGTATAAGGGGAATTTGGGGCTTCCGTGACTTAACAAACTTTTACAAAAGATTTGTTCCATATTTTTCTATACTTGTAGCACCACTCATTAAGTTGGTGACGAACCATGTTCCCTCATGGGAAGATGCCCAAGAAAGGGGTTTTCAGATCTTACCCTGCTCTAACATACCCAACACCACTAATATATATGTTTTCATTCTTTTTATAGGTGTTGAGGGAAGAAGCCTAGAGTTTCATGAACCTTTGGATTTGAGGTCAAATCCTTTTCAAGGGGGAGGGGATGATGCTATCCTACCCCCAAGGGTATTGGATAGAAGACTCCAAAAGGATTGGGCTAGTGCTGCTAAAGAAGGCCCTAGGGTTCTCATGAACCTCAGGGTTGATTTCTAAGCCCATGGGCCAAGGTTGGGTCCATTGTTCTTTGTAAATATTAGAATAGGTTTTCCTTCTTTTGGGCCTTGTATTTTAGCCATTCTAGTAGTAGAGGGTTTTAGCCTTGTATTTCAGGGCATTATGAGTAGTCTTTATAGTAGGGACTTTTTTGTATTTTCATGTATTTTGGCATGGGTGAGCTTAGCTATTAGAGGGGTGTGTGTAGCTAAGCTCTAGCTTCTCAAGGAGGTGAGCTTAGCTATTAGAGGGTGTGTGTAGCTAAACTCTAGCTTCTTAAGGAAGCTTTCATTTAGTTAGTGACCTAGGCTATAAAAAGAAGCATGTGTAACACTTGTCATAACTTTGATGAATGTGAAACTTGTGAGACACACTTCAAGTTCAACTTCTCTCCCTCTTTTTCTCCTTCAATTTCGTGCCCCCCCCCCCCCCCCCTCTCTCTCTCTCATTCTCTTCCTCCATTGAAGCTTCCTCTCTAAGCTTTTTATCCAAGACACTCTCTTGGTGGTAAAGCTCTTCCTTCCATGGCTTATTCCCTAGTCGATTGCGCCGCCTCTCACCTCTTCTCCTTTATCTTCCACTGCAACTTCATGGTTGAAAATCACCATTGAAGGACCTCATTGAAGCTCAAAGATCCAGCCTCCATAAAAGCTTCTAAAAAAAGCTTCCATTATAACCAAAAATCAACACAAAAACATTATTCAAGAGTAGATCTATAAAATTTGAACCATAGAAATGCAAGAACAAGTGTAGATCTTTTCATAACCTACCCTACGACAGGGGTGCAAAAGGCAAAAAGAAAATGTGCGTCTTCCAAAAAGAAAATGCGTGGCAGTCACCACCAATGTTTATATAAGGAAAATGTTAGAAAAAAACCAAAAAGTGGTCTGCAAATTTTGAAAATAAGGGTTTGGGAGGTGTTTACGCATGGGGAAGGTTTTAGCATCCCACGCGCCCGTCATAAGGGATGACAATCTTTAACCGAGTGTGCGTAACGTGACTTCAAAATTATGTATTTTTCCTTTTTATGTTTCTTTATTTCTTTGGGGTCAACAAGGGGGTGCCCTTGCTCCTACATATCCTCAGGTGCAATGAGAAATTTAGATCTACGTAGTTCTTTAAATTGAGAAAGTTTATGTGTTGAATTGGTTTTATGCTTTTGAAAGATTCATTTTAATTAACAAAAAAAAAGGTCATTAAGGCGTTTGACCATGAACAATCTCAAGTGACCTTTGATGAAGAAAAATTCGGTTATGAGTTGGTTTTATTATGGTTTTGTTTATTAACTTTCAATCTCTTTGAAGACAACTTTACGACACTAGTCATCAGTTAAGATTAAACTTTACAAACAAAATGAGATTACCGATGATAGATGGAGAAGATGAATGTGCACATAATAACAAGGGGGACCCCTAAGGGTACATAGATCACATTCAATCCTTAAAAATAAAACTAACCGACCATCGCACAATGAACACATAACAAGAAACGACGTATAGAATGATCACGATTGCGATTCGGTAGCGACTCAGCTTCATTTCCTCTTCTTCTCTCTTAATTTTCTCAATTCCCTCAAGTGCTGAACCTTCTTGATGTAAGCTCCATTGGAGCTTGTAGGCCTAGGATCTTCTTCATCAATGGATTCCTTTGCTTCTTGGAAGATGAATGGCAGCGGAATGGAGAAGGAAGAGAGAGAGGAGACGCCATTTCAAGGAGAAGATGAGTCTAGAAGAAGCTCACCACCATAGGAGGCCATGGATAAGAGTTTCGAGGAAGAATGAGATGAATGAAGGGAGAGGAACAAAAGAGCATGAAATTTTGTTCTCTAAAAGAGTTCTGAAATTTGAAGTTTAATTTTGAAATGATGAAAGTTGAAAAAATGCACACATGTGGCCTCTATTTATAGCCTAAGTGTCACACAAAATTGGACGGAAATTTGAATTTCTATTCAAATTTCACTTAAATTTGAAATTGAATTTGTGGAGCCAAAATTTCACTTATTATGATTAGTGAATTTTAGTTATGGTTCAGCCCACTAATCCAAGATCAAGTCCAAGATTCTCCACTAAGTGTGCTTAGGTGTCATGAGGCATCTAAAGCATGAAGGACATGCACAAAGTATGACTATATGATGTGGCAATGGGGTGTAGCAAGCAAATGCTCACCTCCCCCTCTAAAATTTAATTGGATTGGGCTTCTCCCAATTCAATTAAATTTATTTCCAACCACACACATCAAATATTCACTTAATGCATGTGAAATTACAAAACTACCCTAAATACAAAAAACTAGTCTAGGTGCCCTAAAATACAAGGGCTGAAAAATCTTACATTTCTAGGGTAGCTTACCTATATTATGGAGTCCTAAATACAAGGACAAAAAAATAATGAAATCCTAATCTAATATGTACAAAGATAAGTGGACCCCACCTTGGCCCATGGGCTCAAAAATATACCCTGAGGTTCATGAGAACCCTCGGGCCTTCTTCAACAGCTCTAGCCCAATCCTCTTGGAGCCTCTTGCTATGGTAACTGGTCCCTTCCTAGGGAGGATTGCATCACTTCCAACCCCTTAAACCCCCCCCCCCCTCATCATGGCTATTTATAGAGAAAAGGCCATTTTGAGGCGGTTGAAGCTTAGCCCTGAGTAATGAGCTTGCTCAAGCGAGCTGGGTTCTTAGCCATGAAGCTATTTCATCGCCTAGGCAAGCTAGATGCTAGCCTGGGCGAGCTGCGGTCTAGGAAAATAAAAAAAGACCCTTTTTCCCACTTCCTTGGTATCTTTTTGTATTCTTTATCAAAACACAGAATGATTCTTTGCTTCGTGCGGTAACTGGTGTCGAACACCATAATTCAACTAGCGACAATCAAAATATTAGTGAATGATAGTCCTCGGACGAAATTAGGGTCAGACAGTTGCCCCTCTTTACTTATCTTTTATTGAAAATGAAAAGGTAAGTAAAGATAATGGCACTAATTTCATTTGAGGGATCTTGCTATTCAACCGAGCACCAGAGAAAACCAAGGAAGTGAAACCTGCAAAAAGCAAACGGATATTGACATGGAAGTATCGAAAGTATCAAGCAAAAGACGTCGTAGTCTTGTGCAATTGAATTGGAGACATTGAAGCCTTTGAAAATGTAAAAGACTGAAGGCATTGAAGTCTTTGAGAATGTAAAAGACTGAAGATTTGAAGTCTTTGAAAATGTAAAAGACTGAAGACATTGAAGACTTTGAAAATGTAAAAGACTAAAGACATTGAAGTCTTTGAAATGTAAAAGAATGAAGACATTGAAGTCTTTGAAAATGTAAAAGAATGAAGACATTGAAGTCAATGTAAAACACTAAAGACATTAATGTCTTTGAAATGTAAAAGACAAAAGACATTGAAGTCTTTGAAAATGGTGACTGAAGACATTGAAGTCTTTGAAAATGTAAAAAAGACTGAAGACATTGAAGTCTTTGGAAATGTAAAAGGTTAAAGACATTGAAGTCTTTGAAATGTAAAAGGCTGAAGACATTGAAGCCTTTGAAATGTAAAAGATAGAAGACATTGAAGTCTTTGAAATGCAAAAGACAGGAGACATTGAAGTCTTTGAAAATGGTGACTAAAGACATTGAAGTCTTTGAAAATGTAAAAGACTAAAGACATTGAAGTCTTTGGAAATGTAAAAGACAGAAGACATTGAAGTCTTTGAAAATTTTTACTAAATGTGAACATGCTTGGTAAAGAAATCAAACCCTCAAACCAATCAAAACACACATTTTTCCAAAGTAACATAATAAAGTACTAAAAGCAATCATCACAACTAAATAACATAACAAAGTACTAAAAGCAATAAATAAGATAAAGACAAGTTCACAAATTTAGAAGATCACGGTCGGGGTGGTCAGTCTCCTCCAATGAAGAAATCAAGCAAATCTTCCATGTCTCCATCCTCCTCAGCTCCGCCTTCATCCCCTTGGGTAGCTCCTTGAGCCCCTGTAGGATGTGCCTCATCTTGAAAATTAGGCCTATCCTCGGGCCATGCGACAATGGCTATGAACTTCTTGGGAGTAGGCAACTGATAAGGGTTAGGGTCCTGGCGATGCTAGTGCAGTGTATATTGATAGAATCTGTCATTCAATTGCATCTTGCCCCTATGGTTGGCTGCCTGCTGGTTAGCCAAATGCTGCATGTATGCGTGCATCTAGAGCTCTATCCTCTGCATGTGAGCTGAGATGGTCACTGTTCAACTAGAATACTTGTTTACTCCCTCTTCCAAAATGGTATTACTTGTTTTTATATGGGAGTGGTCTTACCGGCAAGCGCACCGAGTCGCCAAATAAAATAATTAAAACGGAATGAACTGAGTATCGAACACAGGGAACTTGTTCATTTAGAAAAGTTTTGTTAAGTAAGCAGGCATTTGCAAACAGAAATTAATGATTGTGAATTAAAGCAAAAGTATGTTCTATCCTAAGTAAAAGCAATAAACGAGAACAAGTAAGTGTGAAAATACATATCTAAAGGCGTTGGGTCCTCCTACTAAGTAAGTTGATGCAATTAAAGATGTTTTTCTAATTAAAGATGTTCTTGTCCTCTATGTTAAGGACAAAAATACCAAACCCCGATTCCTTCAGAGTTTGGACTAATTTAAATCAAACTTCGTTCGTAGATCCCTCTTGTTGAACTTAGCCTAATTTAAATAGCATTATACTCACAACATAATAAAGAAAACTAAAACCTTGCACACTATCCCTAGCGATGCAGTTATTCAGTCCCTACTCTATCAAGTTCTAAGGAAAAAGTACATTTCCCAATGCTAAAGTCCCTAACAGCACACACAAATGGGTGATCAAGCGACAAGCATGCATACAATAAGCATAGATAGAAGCAGTGAACACATAAAACAACCTTAATTATATATGAAAAAAAGTTTGCATCAACTACTCAATAAGAATCCCCAACTGAGGGTTTTAGCCTTTCATGGCAAGGAAGCTCCTTTTACACTAAAGAAGAGGAATCAAGAGAAATTGCTTGCTTACAAAGGAGTGGGGATGTCTCCTCCACCTCTAGGAATCTCACAATCACTCAAAAACTCACTAATCTCCCTAAAAGATGAAAACTTGGCCCCTTGCTCTGCTTCACACTCTTTGAAATTCACACTCTTCAGGCCTCTGAGTAGTGAACAGTCCTCTCTTTTATTTTGTGCAAATCAGGCTTAAAAGGGGCTTCCTGATCTCGACGTCATGCTTAGCACGAGTAAGTGAATTTGAGCTTAGCGCCAATCTTGCGCTAAGCCTGGAAAGCGACAGACAACTCGCTTAACGAGCTGATAACGCGCTAAGTGTGTGCTTGCGTAGCAGATGTCTTTCTAGATTCCCCTTTACTCGCTAAGCGCACTGGTGCTGGGCTTAGTCGTCGATGCGCGCTAAGCGAATTGAGCTCACTTAGCGTGATGACTCCTTTGAAACTTCTTCAAAATAGCTCCTTTTTGCCTGAAATTAAAGAAAATTTAACATTAATTCCATGTAAAGAGGCTTCTATTGAGCAGAGATCAAAACAAAGCAATTTTATTTACAATCCTACCAAAAAGAACCATAAATTGGGAGATTTATATACATTTTGGAAAACTTTTCTATCCAAAAGTTAGTCGTAAACGACGACTAACAGTCGCTGATGTGGAGGCGACAGTGGTGCATTTGCGGTCGACTGCTGCTACTGGTCTTGCCCCGACTGTTGTGCCTGACATGGCATGCAATATTTCTCAATGAAGGACCTGTTAATAGGGGGCCGGATGAGCTTTGTTGGCGCGACAAGTATTCTGTAGAATTGGAAGAGAACTGTGATCAATGTCGGAAATCCCAGTGCCCTGTTGGACTTCTATGGGTCCACTGGGTGTCTCGGAGGTGCAATACCTACAAACTGGTGGATGGCATCCGAGATAAGCTACACCACATGAACACTGATCTAGGTCACGATGCTGTAGATCAGCTAACATCTAGGTAGCGGGAGATCAGAGTTATGGTCACTAGGAAGGATGTTACTGAGCAGGACTGTCATTGAGATATGAGTCAGAGTGGTCATGCTAGTGTGCATGATCCGCACCCGCCTCCCTGCTACGATCCATGCAAAATTAGGTCCCGGGGAGCAAAGTAGCTGAACTATGGCCTCTTCATTAAAACCTAAGAATTGGCTTCTTCTTTCAGTATATTCACATCGTTGACCCTCTTCTAAGACCAATGGATGCCCTAAGAATAATTGATGGCATCTGTGTCATATGGGATCCATTAGCCCCGCACCCAGGAGTGTTTGTCCATGACTCCTTCTTTGACTGGACCTGTCTTTCTTTGAGGAAGGACCAATCCTTAATCACCTCAAAGCGGCGCTGATGCTCTTCGCTTTGGAAGCGGTGCCCATCAAACTCAATTTCTTTTTGTGGGACTGCACTGGATCCTTCCCCTGCAGTGGCCTTCCTAGCTCTCTTAGCAGAAAGTTTCTTTGGAGCCATCTACGACAAAAGAAAACAAAGGCAAAAGACACAAGTATCTTAGCCAAATTCTCTTTCAAAGAATAGCTAGTCATTGAGATTTTTTTTATTATTTAATTTTTTTATTATTATCTATTTTTATATATTTTTTTACACACACACACACACACATACATACATACATATATATATATATAATACATATATATATATATATATATATATATATATATATATATATATATATATATATACATACATACATATTTGTACATTTATTTTTTAGTAATCAAGAAGCTAATTTATGCACAAAGCCACTCTAGAATAGCCTTAAAACATGAGTCCAAAACAACATTAAGCACGAATTTAATCCGCCTTTTTGCTCCAAATTTAACAAGAAAATGGTGGTGATTTAAACTTAATAAGTTATTTTCCCATCAACAACTTAAATGATTTTCTCAATTCAATCCACAACCCTATGTAAATTATCTATTTGAGTTGATATCATACCTAACTAAGTGACTAAACATGTTCAACATTTCAAAACTTAGAAGAGAACATAGTCTAATCCTTGTGGCATTTCATCAAACACTTGGCGTGCATATGTTGAAGCATGCAAAAATAAGGGATAAAGAGCAACATGACATGCAAATTCATAAAAGAACCAAGGATAGGCCTAGAGCCTGTTGGACAAGTGGTCTCAATAACTTAAGGGGGGGGGGGGTGAATTAAGTTTCAAAATTTTCCCACTTACAAACTTTTAACCCCCTTTTAAATGATAGGCTCAGAATGTTGAAGAAGAAGCAACAATCAATTCAATTAGTGTTCTTTAAACGTGTAAGACAAAATTGATTACAATAAAATAAATGAGATAAGGAAGAGAGAAATGCAAACTCAATTTATACTGGTTTGACCACTTCCCGTGCCTACATCCAGTCCTCAAGCAACCCACTTGAGATTTTCCACTATCTCTGTAAATCCTTTACAGACTTTGAACACACCTTGGGATCCCTCACCCTTGTGTTCTAGATTCTCACAATCCAAGAGACAATCATTCTTTTGATTACAATTCTTGCAATCCAAGAGACAATTAGTCTCTTGATTACAACTGAGTTCAAGAGATGAATAAAAAGATTTCTCTCCTCTAGAGTAGATGATACAAATTCAAGATCCTAGAAGAATTCTCAATAGATTTGCAAGTCTATGCCCAATAGTTGTTGAGAGAGCATTTGACAATTAAGTTCCCTTAGAATATCTCTCTCTATCTTTTTGAAGTCATACACACATATATATAGGCCCATCGTGCCCTTTCAAAATTGTTTGAAGAGATGTGTCTTTTCAAAAAGCTTTTTCTGAAATTTCTCACTGGTAATCGATTACAGGATTTTGGTAATCGATTACATATTTATATTTTGAAGGGTAATGAATTTTCAAAGTATTTTTTGAAGTGTCGTTACTGGTAATCAATTACAAACATCTGGTAATCGATTACAAGATTCAAAATTCAAATTTCAAAACCCTTTTGAAAGCTTACTTGAAAACTTGTCTTCTGGTAATCGATTACACTACCTAGTAATCAATTACCAGTGCCTTGATTTGTTGGAAACAATGTGTTTGAGGCAAAAGCTGATCAACCAGTGATATTCTTTTAACAAATATTCTAAGGCCTTATCTTTTTCTTGAACCTAAGGACTTATCTTTTTCTTGATCTTGTTTGCTTGATCTTGAATTAATCTTTAAGCAATCTCTATTTGCTTAACCCTGAATGTTTGTTGAAGCAATCTTGTTTGATTATACCTTGGCATCATCAAGAAAAAGATAAGTCAAATTCATGAGATAATTCAAGAAAAAATGAATAACCCTAACTCACGATGGAAAGCATAAAACATAAAATTAAAGAGGAAGGTTTAGAGATACTAGGTTGCCTCCTAGGAGCACTTCTTTAACGTCTTTAGTTGGACGTGTGGTTGTTGTCGAGGCTTCGCCATCTCATCCTTCCTAATTCTTTTCCTTGATTGTGAGAAAATTCGATTATGGACTTAGCACCTGTTGGCACCTGCTCTAATGCCTTGACAAAGAAAATGTTAACAGGAAAATGTTTAAAATGCTATGGGATGCTCGTATCGCCCTTCCATTTTCCCCTAGGTTTACCCAAGTTGGTGTGGCGCCGACCATAACCAAAAACAACTCTTCATTCATTTTCCTTTGCAAAACACTTAATGATAAGATGCAGACGCATATTATCGAACATTCATTTAACACAACAATTGACCAGGTGTTGTGTTTTCTCTTTTTGTTTTTTTTTTTGTGTTCAATTTTACTCAACGCTTACGGCACCCCTACTAAACATGTCGAACGAGCAACTTTTGATCAGGCAGATTCGATCATTGGTTCCGGAGTACTAGTCATGTGAGTGAGAAAAAATGAGAGTGCATCCGTGCCCAATGACAATAAAAGAGTGCAAAAGACACAACATTAGAGGGAGATACAAATCATCAATCTATATTTATTAATGTTGCAAATATTGTTACAAAGATAGCTGTTAGTCGCTTTATACGACTAACTTTTGAGGGAGATACAAATCATCATCCTGTGCGCTAAGCCTCAGTGTCTCTCTGTTGAGGCTGAGCTAAGCGCCAACATGAGGCGCTAAGCCCCAGTCCTCTACTGTTTCTAAAATTGTAGACTTAGGCTAAGCGCCCATGTGTGCTAAGCCTATTCTGCAGAAAAAAATGTTTTGTGTCTTCGAGCTAAGTGCCAGCTTGCTACGCTTAGCGCTTGAGTTAATTTCATAAGGTGCGCTAAGGGTCAGCATGCTGCGCTAAGCGCCCAGCTTTGATTTCAGTTTAATTTTTCTGTTTTCTTGAGAATAAACATGTGCTAATCTCTTGTGTTTTGTCTTATATTTTGCAGATGGCATCTCAGAAAATAAAATCCATTGCTTCTTCATCTTCTCATATCAGATATGACAGATACAAATTTTCTTCCCCTGAAGCATGGGATCGCTACACCAACAACATCTTCAGCAGAAAGATCATTCTTGAAAGAAATGTGCAACTGTCGTTTAATGACTTTGAGGAATTTCAAGGGGATTTAAATAGGAGGAACTGGCATAAGAAAATTTCTAATTTGGAAGAAGGAATCATAGATGTGGCACCTGCAAGGGAGTTCTATGCAAATGTTTATGATCTTGAAGACAAGTCACCAAAACAGGTCAAGGTTAGTGGGCAATGGATTCCATTTGACTCAGTTGCCCTCAATTATTTTTTAGAAACACCAATGGTTATAAAGGAAGGAGAAAGTCTTCCGACATATGCAAGATTTGTGTTGCTAAGGCCAAACCAACAAGAGTTAGCAACCTGCTTGTGTATCCTAGGCAAGGGATTTGAATTAAATTCAGACGGACTACCTTTGAAGATTTTAAGGAAAAATTTGACTACTCTTGCTCAAACTTGGAGTGCCTTTTCTTTTTCTAACTTGGCTCCTACCTCTCATACTTCTGACATCAATTTAGATAGGGCCAAGTTAGTATATGCACTCATACAGAAGATGGATATGAATCTTGGATCCTTCATTTCTAGTTAGATTACACTTATGGCCCTGCATGACTCCTCGTGGCTCGGCTTTCCTGCCCTAATCACTGCTTTATGTAAAGCCCGAGGAGTCCACTCTGATTCCTTGATCCATGAGAGATTGAGTCCTGCCATTAATTTGGCTTATATTAAGAAGAACTGTTGGAATCTTGATGATCCAACAGTAACTTTCAGAGGACCCAGGACGGCCAGGGGTAAGAGATCTGTGGCCCCTTCCATAGCACCATCAAAGATAGAAGGTCCTTCTTCTTCTACACTTCCTTCCTCTTCCTTCACAAAGATCCCAGTGATTCCTCCAGCACCTTCACAGATTCCACTACCAACTCCTTTTTCTACAGGTCCAGCAGATTTTATTTTCACTCCTCAGATGCTTCACTCCATGCTCCAGAGCATCCATTAAGGGCAATCCATCATCATGCAGATCCTTCAGGGCTTGGGCTTGCCCTCCATTATGAGCATGGAGGAGTTTGACGCACAGGTGGACTGGCCAGGAGACCAACCTTCTTCCTTTGGAGGGGGTGGGGCCTCTACAACCCAGGAGCCTGTGACTAAGGAGCCACAACACCCGCACCATCACCAGCAGCAGCAGAGGAGGTTACTCTAGAGCAGATTCCAGAGCCATCTCCATCCCCTGTGCATGCACCTAATGATGCCACACCAGTGGTGGAGCCTGAGCAGACTATTCATGATTCTTTAGCAACTTCAGCACTGGATCTTAATGAAGACTAGCCATAGGAGGAACAGGACGTTTAAATTTTTTTGCATTATGAACACTTTAGTTTAATTCAGTTATTTTATGATTTATGTCATTTAAATTTCAGCTTTTATGTTTCAGTTCTTTAAATTTTAGTATTTTAATTTTAGTAGCATAGTTGTTTGCTTGCTTGTACAAAAAGCTTGATTGAACAGTGAATTGATTGAACATTGTATGCAGTGGCTTGTTTGGTATGCAATGAGTGTTTGGAAATGATTTGATTGAGCAAATGTATGAATTGAATGAATTGGGATGATTGGATGATTGTTTTGATCAAGTTTGCCGTCATTAGAAGAGAATGAGCATATGATTGGAATTATGTTTGAAAATGTTAGTTGGTTGTCAGATTGATTGTGAAGGAATGCATTAACCATATCCCGGTGAGAGTGTGATCTTTAAAATTTTGAGAGAAACGACTATCATTTAGTGCTGCTTTTTGCGTGAATCTCTGAAGTATGGATTGGATGCATGAACTTGAGGATGATGAAGGCCATGTTTGATTATGAATAGCTACTTAGCCAAAAAGCTAACCTTGTGATTGAATGAATTATCGCTTGCACCCAGTTTGAGATAAATGAATTGATTGATTGATTGAACCTCGAGCCTATTCAGTTATATCGTCTGCTACCTTATTTTAGGTTGTAGGAGAGCATCATCCACAGAAGATGGTTCAAGGCAAATTTGTCCCAAATTTGGAGGAGGCACTGGGTAAGGATTGAAATGGTCAAAGAAAATAGTATATGCACACTGTTTCTGTGTTCCAAAAAATAAAAATAAACTGTAAGTATAAATAAAGTTAATAAGTGTGTATGCTATAAATTCAGGTATGAAAGCTAAGTGCCTAAGAAAAAGGGCAAGTATGGGGAAGGAATGAAAAAAAATGAAGGTTATTCTATGGATGAATGATCTCCTAGAACCTAAGCTTTTGAATCCTGGAAAACCCATGAATTGTTAGCAGCCTAACCCCATTACAAGCCTTGAAAGTCCTTTGGATTCATTTTTGTGTGTTCATTACTGTATGATAGGAGATGAAATGCAAAGGTTGGAACTTGTGTTAGTTGTTTATGATGAATAAGCCTAAACACTTGAGTTTGAGTGAAACAATGACTGTGAGGTTTTGGTTGATGATCCTTCCTTGATTTCTGTCATGCTTACTAGCTTATTTCAACTGTGACTCTAATACTTGTGCTCTTATCTTTGAAAAACTGTATGCTTGTGAGAAGTAATTGATTTAAGCATTCCATGATATTCAGTTCATATGGTCGATGTCCTTGATGAATCAAACACCATTTTCTTTTGATTGGCCACTGCCTTTGTCACTTGAGGACAAGTGAACTATTCTTTCTTTGCTTGAGGACAAGCAAAACTGTAAATTTGGGGAAGTTTGTTAGTCGCTTTATACGACTAACTTTTGTATAGAAATCATTTTCTGAAGCTTGTATAGTTCCCTAATTTATGGTTATTTCATAGTAAATTGTGTAAATAAATCTTGTTTTATGGTTAATGCTGTCTCTAGAACATTTCCATTGGAATTAATGATAAAATCTGTGCATTTTTAGGTGAAAAAGAGGCTAAGTTTTGAATTGCAAAAAGTAGAAGTTGGGCTAAGCTCAGTGGTTGGGCTAAGCGCATAACCATCGCTAAGTGCAGCTTCAGCGTGCTTAGCACAAAGGAGAATCTGGCAGAGCATCAGCATCAAAGTCGCGCGCTAAGCACTGTAGGTGCCTTCAGCCAGGCTATGCTCGAGACTGGCGCTAAGCCCAATTTCATTTACTCGCGCTAAGCGCGAGGGTGGCACTAAGTGCAACACCGTGATTTCAAAGCCTATTTTGTGCAGAATTAGGGTACACAATACCCAGGGCATAGATTCTACATCAGCCATAGTGCCTATCAGCCACAGGGCAAAGAGGAGCAGCTTGTGCATTGAAGCCTAGGTTTTTTCATTAGAGAGAGATTATTGAGTAGAAATTGAGTGTAAGATGCTGAGAAGAGGAGGAGGAATCTCCCTTCTTGTGTAAGAAACTATCATTCACTGCCTTTAATCTCATTTATTGTTAGGGTTTCTTTGTAATGCCTGCCTAAACACCCTTGTTGGGGATTTCTAATGAACAAGTGATGTAAATACCTAATATCTAATTGATTATGTTTTTTGTGTTCAATGCTTCATTCAATGCTCAATGTTTGTATGCTTTTGGTCTGATCACCCACTTGTGTGCACAGTTAGGTGACTTTAGCATTGAGAAATGTACTGTTGCCTTAGAACTTGATTGAAGCAAGATCGAAACTTAATCTTACATGAGGGATTTGCGGGTTAAGTTTTGGTTTTAATTATGCTGTTACAATAATGTTGTTTAGTTTAGGCCTAGTCTTACATGAGGGATATGCGGTCGAAGCTTAGGCTAAATTAGGCTAAACTTTCGTAAGCTACTTGAGCTGAGTCTAGTCTTACATGAGGGATCTGCGGACGAAACTCAATTTAACTTAGTCTAAACCTAAGAGGGCTGTCTAAATTGGGTGGAGTCTTACATGAGGGATCTACGGATGAAGCTTGGATATTCAGCCTAACGAGGGATCGAAGGTTTAGTAATTTAGGCTATAGCATAGAACACAAGAGCATGATTGATTAGAGAAATATATTTCTATGCACCAGCTTGCTTGTTAGAAAGACCCAACATATCTACCTACTGTTGTCATTTTACTTACCTTGCATTTTATAGTTTTTAACATAATGGTTTAGTTTAAATTTTGTCTGAAATTATCACTTATACATGTTCTCTCAACAATGCTTCAATTCTGAACTTAATTTAGGCTAACATTAGTTCCCTATGTTCGATACTCGAATTCATCCATTTTAATTTTAAATACTTGACGATCCAATGCGCTTTCCGATAAACCCCCATTGAAATTTCCTTGAGACATAAATGCACAAAAAAAAGTAACTGCAATGGGGAGCGAGCAATAGCCTAAGACATGGAGATCCTAATGATTCCTTGAGGAGGTCTAAACATTGATCCTTTGAATTGCCCCAAGTATTACACATAATATCGACATCGAAATTCACAGGCGAAGGCAACTCTTCATCATCCATATTCGGGAGCAATAATGCTCCTCTTGAGAAAGCCTTCTTCGCCACAAATGGTCCTTCATAGTTTTGGGCCAATTTCCCTCGGTGATCATTCTGAACTTGTGATACTTTCTTCAGAACAAGGTCCCCCTCGCTGAACATATGCGGACACACTCTTTTGTCAAAAGCATTTTTCACTCTGCTCTGGAATAGTCGCCCATGGCTCATGGCAGCCAATCTCTTTCCCTGAATAAGATTTAATTGGTCAAAACGTGCCTGGGCCCATTCTGCTTTTTCCAATCCTGACTACACTAGAATTCTCAAAGAAGGAATCTCCACCTCAAACGGCAGCACAACTTCCATCCCGTACACCAAAGAGAATGGGGTCGCCCCAGTAGATGTGCATATAGAAGTCCGATAACCATGCAATGCGAAGGGTAGCATTTCGTGCCAATCCTTGTATGATACGGTCATCTTCTGAATGATTTTCTTGATGTTCTTATTGGCGGCCTCAACTGCCCCATTCATCTTGGGCCAATACGCCATGAAATTATGGTGTTGGATTTTGAAATCCTCACACATTTCCTTCATCATTTTGTTGTTTAAATTGGTGGCATTATTGGTGATGATCCTTCTGGGCAACCCATATCTGCAAATTATTTCCTTCTTAATAAATCTAATCACCATATTCCTAGTCACATTAGCATATGAGGCTGCTTCCACCCATTTGGTGAAGTAATCAATGGCGACAAAGATGAAGCGATGCCCATTTGAAGCCTTAGGTTCGATGGCCCCAATTACATCTATGCCCCACATTAAGAATGGCCACAGTGCTGCCAACACATTTAACGGTATGGGTGGAGCATTAACATTATCAGTGAAGGTCTGCCATTTATGGCCTTTCCTTACATGAACACAACAATTGTTTTCCATAGCGAGCCAGTAATATACCACCCTCAGAATCTTTCGAGCCATGGCATGTCCATTGGCATGGATACCAATGGATTCCTTATGCACCTCCACTAGTATCTATTCAGCCTTTTTTGCATTCACACATCGAAGAAGCACCATGTCATGGTATCTTTTATACAAGACACTCCCACTCAAGAGGAAACTGGCTGCCAACCACCGTAATGTCCTCTTGTCATTGTCAAAGGCCTCAAGTGGGTATTCCTTATCCTTAATGTATCGTTTGATATCGAAGTACCAAGATTTACCATGCTCTTCTTCTTCTATCAAACAATAGTGTGCAGGCTCAACACGACATCTGATGTCGATGCACGACAAATCTCCGTGAGGGATTACTTTGAACATGGATGATAAAGTGGCAAGGGCGTCGACCATCTTGTTTTCCTCTCTAGGAATGTGATGAAATGATATCTCATCAAAGAGTTCCATCAATTCCCTGATGTAAGCCTGGTAAGGCACCAACTTGGGTCTCTGGTCTCCCATTCACCTTTCAACTGATCAATTACCAATGTTGAGTCCCTGTATACTTTGAGTAACTTGACCCTAAAGTCGATCGCTGCTTGGATCCTTAGGGTGTATGCCTCGTACTCTGCCATATTGTTTATACAGTTGAAACATAACCTAGTCATGAAAGGCAAACATTGTTTGTCCAACGATACCAACACTGCCCCAATTCCAGGGCCTAGTGCATTAGACACACCATCAAACCACACAACCCACTTATCTTTGTCTTCATCTTCAACCTCCTCCTCCAACGGGGCCATAATATCCTCGTCAGGGAATTCTGGATACATAGGCTGATAATCATTTATGGGTTGTTGAGCTAGATAGTCTGCCAAGATGCTCCCTTTTATTGCCTTCTGAGTGACATAGACGATATCGAATTCTTACAACAAGACCTGCCACCGAACCATTCTCCTAGTAAGAGCGGGATTTTCGAAGATGTACTTGATGGGATCCATTTTGGACACCAACCAAGTAGTGTAACTCAACATATATTGCCTCAAACGATGAGCTGCCAACGCCAAGGCACAACATGTCCTTTCAAGCAACGAGTAGTTCATCTTGCATGCTATGAATTTCTTGCTCAGGTAATAGATGGCTCGTTCCCTTTTTCCGGATTCATCATGTTGTCCTAACACACATCCCATCAACTCATCTAACACTGTCATGTACAAAATGAGAGGTCTCACAGGCACCGGTGGCACGAGCACAAGAGGATTCATCAAACACCGTTTAATTCTCTCAAATGCCACTTGACAATCATCGTCCCATTTGACAGATTGATTCTTACGCAACAATCTGAAAAGAGGCTCGCAAGTGGCAGTTGACTATGATAAGAATCTTGCGATGTAGTTCAACCTCCCCAAGAAACCCCGGACTTGCTTCTCGGTACGTGGCTCGGGCATCTCGAGGACCACTTTTACCTTGTGCGGATCCACCTCTATTCCTCTCTGGCGAACAACAAAGCCGAGCAACTTTTTGAACCTTACCTCGAACGTACACTTTGTGGGATTCAGTCTCAACCTGTATTTACACAGTCGCCCAAACAACTTTTGCAAATTGACTAGGTGTTCCTCCTCCGTCCTTGATTTCGCGATCATGTCATCCACGTAGACCTTGATCTCCTTATGCATCATGTCATGGAATAATGCCACCATGGCCCACTGGTAAGTTGCCCCAGCGTTCTTCAGCCCAAACGACATCACCTTATAGCAGAAGGTTCCCCATAGAGTAATGAAAGTTGTCTTTTCCATGTCCTCTGGTGCCATCTTTATCTGGTTATAACCTAAAAATCCATCCATGAAAGAGAAAAGGGCAAAATTGGCCATGTTATCCATGAGAGCATCGATGTGCGGTAAAGGAAAGTTATCCTTTGGAATGGCTCGGTTTAGATCTTGATAGTCCACACACATTCGCACCTTCCCATCCTTTTTCGGGATTGGCACAATATTGGCGACCCATTTCGGGTATCGGGCAACAGCCAAAAAACCCGAATTGAATTGTTTCTTTATGTCCTCCTTTATCTTTAGAGACATCTCAGGTTTCATTTTTCTCAATTTTTGCTTCACCGGGGAGCACTCGGGATTCAAAGGTAGCTTGTGTTGCATAATTTCTAAGCTCAAACGAGGCATATCTTGATAAGACCAAGTGAAGATGTCTTGGTAGTCTTGCAACAAACCCACTAACTTGTCTCGGATGTTCGCGGACACACTAGTGCTGGTCTTCACCTCCTTTTTCTCTTCACCAGTGCCCAAATTCACAACTTCTGTCTCCTATTGATGCAACTCCATCTCCCTTTCTTCTTGTTCCATCATTCTCCTCAAATCCAGGGGAAGTCCCCAATCCACATTTTCTTTCTCGGCTTGATTTACTGGCCGCTCAAAGTCAACATCCGGGTCCTTGGTATCACTACTTTCACAAGACTCATTGTTGGATTTGCGTCTGTCATACCCTAATTTCGTCCAGGGACAATCTGTTGTTGGGATGCGACCCTCGTTTGACCACTTCGAGGTACTTGGCACCCATCGTTAGGAAATTCGTGAAGTTTCGTGACATGTCGGAAGTCAAAAGAAAGCATTGTAGCACAATCCGTGAAGTTCCGTGACATGCCGGAAATTAAAAGGAAGTGTTAGTGCGCAATCCTTAAAGTTCCGTAACATTCCGGAAGGCAAAAAAGGGATGATTACATAATCCGTAAGGTTCCATAACATTACGGAAGGAAAACAAGTATCGTTACGTAATTCGTAAGTTTCTGTAACGTTACGGAAAAAGAATCAGCAAAAAAAGGCAAGGGGGTGTATTTAGCAAAAAAGGGGTGCAAATAGCAACCAGGCCCATTTGGGCCTTCCGGGAAGTTCTCCAGAAGGCGGTGCCTTTTGGAGGAAGCAACCTAGCTCACCTGGGCGAGCTGGGTGGCAAGCTCCTCCCCCATTTTCTTATAAATAGGGGGAGGAGGGAAGAACAAAAATGTTCAACCCTCCTGGTATCTGAGATTCACATAAAATTAGTGAGAAAAATTGTTTCCGTGAAGAAAATCCAAGCCGAGGCGCTTCCGTAACGCTTCCGTGACGTTTCAGTGGGTGATTTCGCGAAGATTTTCGACCGTTCGTCGTTCGTTGTTCATCGTTCTTCGGTTTTCAACCGGTAAGTCCCCGAAATCTAACTTTTCAATTCATTCTATGTACCCTTAGTGGTCCTCATTTGTTTTCGCGTGCTTTTATTTTCATTTCATTTACTTTTCGTACCCCCTTTTGACGTGCTTTAGTCATTTATTTAAGTTATTTTCTCGCCTAATCAAAAATAAAATAAATTTCCACCGATCATTCGTATTGTAACATCCTTTAATTTCAGTTAAAATGAATTCCGACCGTTCGGTCATGCCGTAACCACATTTAAAATCGAAAGAGGCAAAATAATAATATAATAATCAAAAATATCTTTTAGTATAATAAAAATAAAAAAATTCAATCGGACGTTTTTCTTTGGGATTTTCCTTTCTTAATCGAATCGACTAATAACCAAAGTGAAACTAAGGCTAAAATCAATTCATAAATCAAACTTTTGTTATCACCTAAAAAGTTATTTTTAAGGTCCAACGCTTTGAAATGGTCTTTTCCACCTTTATTGTTTAAACATAGATTTCTAAAAAAGCCTAAAATCAACACGTAACTTTATTACCTATTTCAAAAATAAAGAGATCATTAATGGTCCAATGCCTTAATGTTTTCTCTCTTTTCAAAAGAATTGAAAGATTGTTTAATGGTCCAATGCCTTAAATGACCTTTCATTCAATAAAAACATATCTTGCAAAAAAGGGATAAAAAATAACTTAGCCAAACGCTTTGTTCACAAAGACATAAAAATGTAAAAAGGTAAAATAATATAAATTGAAGTCACATTTGCACATTGGATTAAAGGTTGTCGTCTCTTGTGACGAACATGTGGGGTGCTGATACCTTCCCCGTGCGTAAATACAACTCCCGAACCTTTCACTTAAAGTTCGTAGACCACGTCTCTTCCGGTTTTTCTGACATTTTCCTCAAATAAACGTTGGTGGCGACTCCGCGTATATTCCTTTCTTGGAAGATGCTCCCACAAGTCGCGCGTCATCCTCCCCGCGAAGGGTAGGTTGCGACAGTTGGCGACTCCACTGGGGACTGTTTTTAGAGAGTTAGGCCATTTAATCTTGTGCAATGTTTTATCATGACTTTCTCCTTTGTTGGTTTCCCTTTATTTTTCTTATGTTCTTGTATATCTAACTCTTTGATGCTTTTAGTGCGTTTTAAAATGTATGCATAAGGTAAATATTTATTCATTTGATGCACACAAACACCAACACTATTTGCACACACGGTGAGTTGAAAAAGGGCCCTATACCCGGGTTCGTGGGAACATAAGGAGTGGAGGTGAATCGGTGATCATGCTAGGTCTCCGACTTGCTTGATTACAGTGAACCCTCATCTAGAATTTTTCTCTTTGATAAACATATTGTTGCTAGTAGTCCCTACTACTACAATATGTCCTTCGAAGGGAATGATACCTCTAGAGACCATCAAGAGAGATATGACCACCTTGGGAATCATCACTAAAAGCCTTGTTAGCTCCCTCCCATATAGGTCCCTTGAATAGGGGCACGGAGCGGACACGCTGCGTGCCATTTTTCACACTGCCATGCATAAGTGTCATGTACCCTTTTGCCTACATTTTGTGAATATTGTCATACTATGTACATTGTCGTGTTGTGCCTTTCGCATATGCATCATGCATTCATCCATTCCACCCATGATAGATGTCGGGGTTTTGATTCGCACCGATTTTGTTTCACTTTTGTAAAACATGGGACCAAGTCAAACGCCTTCGCTTAAAAAGAGGTTCTATCAAGTCAAGGTCAAGAGCCTAGGAATCACCAGTCTAAATGATTTAGGGCAGTTAATGGGGCAGCTCCAACAGCAAGCTTTTCGCAAAGCTTACGGTAAAATCTATGACCTACCATGGTAGAAGTCTCCACAGAGGCCATTGCTTCCCTCGCCTAGTATTATGATCAGCCATTGAGGTGTTTCACCTTTGGGGACTTCCAGCTATCACCCATGGTAGAATAATTTGAAGAGATCCTAGGATGTCCCCTAGGGGGAAGGAGACCATACCTCTTCTCAGGGTTCTATCCCTCATTAGCTAGAATTTCTAAGATAGTCCAAATCTCAGTGCAGGAATTAGACCACAGAAAGCAAGTCGAAAATGGGGTGGTTGGAATACCGAGAAAATGTTTGGAGGTAAAAGCAAGAATCTTGGCAGGTAGAGGCGAGTGGGCCTCGTTCATAGACATTCTCGCGCTGTTGATATTTGGAGGAGTCCTTTTTCCAAATGTGGATGGGTTGGTGGACCTAGCAACAATCAACGCTTTTCTCGCCTAACAAAACCACAAGGAAAGCCCGGTTATCGCTATGTTAGCCGACCTATATGACACCTTCGACCGAAGATGTGAGAAGAGCAGTACGAGGATTGTTTGCTGTACTCCAGCTCTTTATGTATGGTTGGTTTCACACCTTTTTCGCCAAGAGGTAAGGCATGCTTGCCCGCTAGAAGGTCACCGTTCATGCACAGAGAAAGGAGGCGCAAATTGGGACCAACTCTTAGCAAACAAAGAAGGAGCGTCTATCAACTGGTTCCCTCGATGGAAAGAAGGAAGAACCGGAGTTGTTATTTCGTGTGGAGGATTTCCGAATGTTCCCTTGATGGGGATGAGGGGTTGCATCAGTTACAATCCCGTTCTTGCTATAAGACAATTTGGCTACCCTATGAAAGGGGCACCGCTAGAGGAAGAGATCGCGCCTGTCATTTCACGAGGTTTCAATAAGACCAACATGGAGACGCTTCAGAAGGTCCGCAAGGCATGGGAGGTGGTGCGAAAGAAGGACAAAGAACTTAGGGGCAGTAACAATGGGCCCATCGGTGGCTACCGTAAGTGGTTGAAAGCCCACGTGCAAGGTTTGGATTGGCTCCAGAGTTTGAGAACCGCAAAAAGAGAGGAAGTTGAGGCACCGGAGGAAGACGAAGAGGTGCAGGCCCTTAGGGCAGAACTCGAGCAAGCCCAAACAGTCAAAGAAAGGTTCAAATCAGCAGCTCTGAAGATCTGAAAGGAGAATGCTGAACTGAGAGATATGAATGTAGCTACCACCAAAGACTTGGAACAAGAACCAAAGAGGGCTCGTAAGGAAGAGCACGGCCAGAACAAGTTTCGAGGGCCTCTGTGGGGCAGCAATAGCGAGCTTAAGCTCCGAAGGGAAGAGAGAGACCAATCACGAGCACATAGCATGGTCTTGAAAGAGGAGTTAGCTGTTTGCTCAAGGTCCAAAAGAAACTTGTCTCAGCATTTAGGCGAGACAGAGACCAACATGTTAGCCATCGTCAGCAAGTACCAAGAAGAACTAAATCTAGCCACGGCCCATGAGCATAGAGTGGCGGACGAGTATGCCCAAGTGTACGCGGAAAAGGAGGCTAGAGGAAGGGTGATCGACTCTTTACATCAAGAGGAAACAATGTGGATGGACCGATTTGCTCTTACCTTGAACGGGAGTCAAGAACTTCCCTGATTGCTAGCCAAGGCCAAAGCAATGGCGGACACCTACTCCACCCCCGAGGAGATCCACGGACTTCTCAACTATTGTCAGCATATGATAGACTTAATGGCCCATATAATTAGAAACCACTAGGAAGTTTGTATTATCACTCAGATCTTGACTAGTTAAACTTTCTGAATAAAATGAGTTTATCCCGCGTTTTTACTCCAAAGATCAGTGTGAATCAAATTACTCCCGCATTTTATCTCTAGCATGCATTCATATCATGCATCGCATAAGCATCTCTTCATGGCATCACAATGAACATATCATTCCTGCATTTGTCCGTTATCATATTCCAACATCACATTTTGCATGAGTCATTGCATCATCATGCATATGCATTCAACATACTTTTTGTTCTACAAACTGCATACCATTTGTTTTCATGTTCACTCATCCTTGCATTTTCCTCTACAAAACAAAAACAAAAAGGGAAGCATGAAAATTCATGATGCATTCTTGGTTGCATATATTTGGTACCATGAGCCAACCATGTTGGGATCATAAACCCGTTTCACTTAAAAACAAAATGAGTGAACATGGTACCTAATGCATGGTTAACTAGGAAATGATGTTTTCCATGCATAGCTTAAAGTATGCCCGAGTCATTCATCCCTATGAAAGGTTGTTGAAGTATTGGCGATCAGAATTGCCATTCCTTGGATTATAGGGTTGAACTAAGCTCATGCTTTTTCGAAAAAAGTTCATCAAGTCAAGTTGAAGTATGGAAGTAACCATCTTGCAAAAATTGGGGCAAAAGATGAATCGAGTTACATCACTGCTTCGTCTACTGCCAAACACATTTAGGACTGTTGATGTCCTTGTTACTTCCAGTTTCACCTTGACCAAGATGTCATGAACCATGTTGAAAAATCGAAATTGATTCAACCTCATGTCCTGCGTAAAAATTCGCAATACTTCAACTGTGTATCATTCACATACATCCATGCTTTTCATTAGGTTGCATTGCTCATTGCATTCTTTCCTTGAAAAAAATAAAAAAAATAATAAAAAAATAAAATAAAATAAAATAAAAATGAACATAATCATTGTTATCAAAAAGAAAAAAACACGCTTTACGGCGCCCTTACCGAACCTGTGCTTGAGCTAGAGTAATGGGTGAAGTAGAGGAGGTGCAAGAGCAAAAGAAAAAAAATGGCCACAATGATAGAGGCCATGATGAGCATAAAGGAGATAATGGAGGTCAGTGCGGCTTACCGAACCCGTGCTAGAGCTAGAGTAATGGGTGAAGTAGAGGAGGTGCAAGAGTAGATAAAGGCCGACATGGAAGAGAAAATGGCCACAAGGATGGAGGCCATGATGAGCATGAAGAAGATAACGGAAGCCAATGTGGTTAGAATTGCTGCTACCAGCGCCGTTGCTAAGGTGAACCCGATGCCCCCATCTGGCCTCAACCAAATGAATCATCCAACCCCATATATGGTGGACAAAGATTTGGGAAGTACGAGCGGCCCCCATTATGTGCAAATTCAAAACAAACACGCCTTCACGCCATATGGCTTGCCTTCCAACTATACACCACCCAATGTGGCGTACACTCCCAATGAGAATGTCAATAACTCCACTCCGATACTCATTGATAGCCAATAACCTCAATCTGATCAGGCACATGTCTCTCAAACCATGGGGGAGACACATGAAATTCCCCACCACAATCTAGCCGACTTCGAGCCTTGCCTCGGATATGCCACTGAAAGGCAAGCAGTTGGTGGTATACCCCTGCAAAAAACTTTGGAGGGCCCTCAGTATCACCCACAACCACACCTCTTGCATTCCACAGCAGGTAAAATCCCTCCTATTATGGAAGGAAAGGGAAAAGTTGGATCATCTGGAGGAAAGGCTCAGGGCCATTGAAGGAGGCAAAAATTATGCCTTTGCTAATCTAGAAGAGTTATTCCTAGTACCCAAACATGGTCATTCCCAAGTTCAAGGTGCCGGACTTTGACAAGTACAAGGGGACTACTTGCCCTAAGAACCATCTAAAGATGTGTTGTCGAAAGATGGGGGCATACGCAAAAGATGAGGAACTGTTGATACATTTCTTCCAAGAAAGTCTTACTGGAGTAGCTGCTACTTGGTACACTAACTTGGAGCCTTCTCGAGTCCATTCTTGGAAGGACCTAATGGTTGCCTTCGTTAGGCAGTATCAGTACAATTTTGATATAGTTCCGGATAGGATGCAACTACAAAACATGTTCAAAAAAGGACACAAATCTTTCAAAGAATACGCCCAAAGGTGAAGAGACCTGGCAGCTCAAGTGGCACCTCTAGTGACGGAGAAAGAGACGATCACAATAATAGTAGACACATTACCAGTGTTTTACTATGAAAAATGGTGGGGTACGCGCCTTCAAGCTTTGCAGATTTGGTCTTCGCTGATGAAAGGATTGAAGTGGGTCTAAAAAGAGGCAAATTTAATCATCCTGCTTGGACGAATGTGAAAACTGGGGCAAATGAAGAGGATGAGAAGGAGGGAGAAACCCATGCTGTGACTGCCATTCCTACACGGCCAAGTTCCCCACCAGCTCAACATCATCATTACTCAGCCAATACCAGCCATTCTCATTACCCACCACCCATTTATCCATAAAGGCTATCCCTAAATCAACAACAAAACCCACCTACCACACAACCAATGCTAAACACCACCGTTAGCACAAACCAAAACACCAACCAAGAAATGAATTTTGCAGCGAAAAGCCTGTAGGATTCACCCCAAATTCCGGTGTCATGCTAACTTGCTCCATTATTTACTTGATACTGCAATTTCGGTGTGCTTATCATGGAGGAGCCCCGGGGCATTCCACTGAGCATTGTAGGGCCCTGAAGCGTAAGGTGCAAAGTCTAATTGATGCGGGCTGACTGAAATTTGAGGAGAATCGCGTATGAGTCCTGACATTGACAAACGACACCACACATGAGGCAATTTTGAAAGCCGTTGTTAGATGTCTCTAATGACTCATCAGGATTTTCAAGTTTATGCCATTATTATAAACCACAGTTACAATGCTAAAATGGATGAATTTGACATCCTTGTCTCTCTCATCCTCTCACAAACACATCTTTGCTTATTCAACTTCCATCGGAATGTGAGTGTAAGCCATTGGTTTGTTTGCTCAAATCGACTTGCCCTTCTGAGTGTTGACTTCCAAGACCGTTCAATCAGAGATTACTCGTCCTGCACATTGGTGGGGTGCCGTAAACAACGAGTAAAGCAGAAAAGTTCAAAAAGAAAAAAAAGCATTTGATTGACTGTGTTTTCAAGTAAAAATATAGACATTCATGTGACCTCATTTTATCATTCCAGAAATTTTGTCTTTTTAGAGAGAAGTGAGTTATCAAGAATAGGAGTCATTTGACTTAATCTGTCGATTGAAAAAATCCTTCAACTATTTCTCGTCCTTGGAAAATCCTTTTTGCAAGAATCAACTGCTTCTTTCATTCTTCCTTGCTACTAGGTTGTGAAAACAAATATTGGTACCTCAAAGCCTTACACTAGGGCAATGAGGGGCACCGTGCATGAGCCTCAAGTAAACCTAGGGGCAGATTAGAAGTTCTCACCCAATAGGTTCCCATCTACAAGGTCATGACGAAAGATAACAATTGGTACCTCAAAGCCTTACACTGGGGCAATGAGGGGCACCGTGCATGAGCCTCAAGTAAACCTAGGGGCAGATTAGAAGTTCTCACCCAATAGGTTCCCAGCTACCAGGTCATGACGAAAGATAACAATTGGTACCTCAAAGCCTTACACTGGGGCAATGAGGGGCATCGTGCATGAGCCTTAAGTGAACATAGTGGCGGATCAAAAGTTCTCACCCGTCGATATCTTTAAACAAAAAAAAAAGGGGACAAACCCTGGAATTTATATGGATTGATTAAACGTCAAACGGCTCAACTGCTGTCACTCCAAAATGGTCAAGTGACTAAATCAAACAGAACATACACTCTCAGGGAGTTCCTGGAGAGATTTGCAAAAGATAGGATAAGGTTGCATGAATTATCACCTCTTTCAAAAGGACAGTCAATCTGTGTTTTCCAAAAAAAAAATCAAAATCAAAATCACAAAATAGGGAAATAATGTCATTGTACAACTTTCCATTGCATTGCATTGTTTCATATGAAGTCCACATTTACCAAATTTCACGACAAAGGTTGCATGCATCTGCATCCCTAAAAATCACGTTAACTGCATAGATTTCCTACATCTAATGCCCAATCTTTTGAATTTGGGATGACCGGCTCTCTCAATGAGTCAATCTCATGCTTTCTCATAAGGGTGGACCCTTGGGTACTAGTACCTATCACCTTTAGAGGACTACACATCCTCTCCTTCAGAGGACTACACGTCCTCGCCATCAGAGGACTACATGTCCTCGCCTTCAGAGGACTTCACGTCCTCACCTTTAGAGGGCTACACACCCTCATCTTCAGAGGACTATACGTCCTCCCCTTGAGGGGACTACACGTCCTTGCCTTCGGAGGGCTACACACCCTCGCCTTCAGAGGGTCATGTACCTTCACCTTCAGAGGACTACACGTCCTCGTCTTCAGAGGACTACACGTCCTCGCCATCAGAGGACTCCACGTCCTCGCCTTTAGAGGACTGCATGTCCTCGCCTTCAGAGGACTGCACGTCCTTACCTTCAGAGGACTACACGTCCTCGCTTTCAGAGGGCTACACGCTCTCGCCTTTAGAGGGCGACACGCTCTCGCCTTCAGTGGGCTCCACATCCGCACCTTAAGAGTATTTAAGGTCCTCTGCCCTTAATGCTTAACCGAGACTTGTGCTCCTGATTAAGGGGCCAGTAGTTTCCTTTTATCAACTCTGGGGCCACCCCCTAATCCCGGAGGAGGGCCAACTATGCGAGCACAACCAGAGAGAGAGGCTATCACGCTGCTACAATGCATACCGGAGCAAGATTTCACCCGTGTCGCTGCAAAGAGAAGAGTGTGGATCATGCGCACCAACATGACCACTCTTACACAGATATAAATGACGTTGCTACTTAGCAACATTCTGCCCAGCAACCGTAATGCCGATCTCCCCCTGCGGAAGTATCAGTTGGTCTGTGTCATCCCGACATAGGTAGGTATGCATCATTTCCAACAAATTTCAAATGCCATCTACTATTTGCAGGGGTTGCGCCCACATGACACCCAGTGGACTCGGAGAAGTCCAACAGGGCCCTGGGGTTTCCAGCTCTGGTTACGGGCCTCTATTAGTCCTGCAGGGTGCTCGTACCCCTCGGCAAGGTCATGCCATCGCGACATAGGTAAGTATGCATATGGTTCAAACTGAATTCTGATGTCATCTATTGTTTGCAGGGATCGCGCCCGCAGGACACCCAGTGGACCCAAAGAAGTTCAAGAGGGTCCTGGGGTTTCCAGCTCTGATTACGGGCCTCTGTCAGTTCTACGGAGTGCCCGTCACCTCCAGCAAGGTCATCAGGCCTCCTAATAACCGAGCTTTCATCAAGAAGTATTGCGCCCCCAGGCATGCAGAGGGCGAGACACCACAACAGCCTGGGGGTGGCCAGCAACAGGCAACAAATGCACCGCCACCACCTCAAGAGCCCCTCAGCTCATCCACAAAAAGGTTAGAGTATTGCCTACGACACACGGCCGACCAATAGGCGACCAAGTCCAAGGCCAAAGGTAAGCAAAGTACTAGGTCCATGACCAACAAGTCATCATGCGTCCAACTCAAGACGTTAAAAAAGCGCTACTAGGAGGCAACCTAGTACCTTTTAAATCTCTGCTTGTTATTTGATCACCTTTGTTTCTCAAGTCATAGTAGGACACACCTAGTTGCTCAGGATCCTGGGAATTTAAATAAAACAAGCACAAGCTCGGAAGGTAGTCATACTTCACAAAATATATGTATGTATGTTTAGGTAGAAAGATACCTTGGATATGCATGTATGTAACAAAATAAATACTTCACAATATATATATATATATATATATATATATATATATATATATATATATGTAGGTTTAGGTAGAAAGATACCTTGGATATGCATGTATGTAACCAAAAAATACATCACAAAATATATATATGTATGTTTAGGTAGAAAGATACCTTGGATATGCATGTATGTAACAAAAAATACTTCACGAAATATATATATGTATGTTTAGGTAGAAAGATACCTTGGATATGCATGTATGTAGCAAAAATACTTCACAAAATATATATGTATGTTTAGGTAGAAAGATACCTTGGATATGCATGTATGTAGCAAAAATACTTCACAAAATATATATATGTATGTTTAGGTAGAAAGATACCTTGGATATGCATGTATGTAGCAAAAATACTTCACAAACTATATATATATGTATGTTTAGGTAGCAAGATACCTTGGACATCATGTATGTAGCAAAGATACCTCACAATATATATATATATATATATATATATATATATATATATATATATATAATACCTCATAAAAATATACACATGTTTAGGTAGCAAAATACCTCAAAAAAAAAACAACAAAAACAAAAACAAACAAAAACAAACAAGAACAAAAAATATATCTTTCAGCTGAAAAGCCAACATGCTTTTGAGAAGAGATAACTTCCAGCTTTTCTTTGAAAAAATTCACTGATCATAACCAGTTTTTGAAAGAAAATGTGTATACACCTGAAGGGTAAATGCTGTGAAAGTTTTTTCAAACACCCAAAATAGGCTCGGATGAATGCACAAATTGATAAAAGAACATATTTTAGGAACACTAGGTTGACTAAAGTAGAGAGAATGAATTATGAGCCCTAGCATCACATGACCAAAAATTTTTCGACACTTGAGTGTCCACATAGGTGCATGCACGACTAGTTTTGCATAAAATTTCCAAATCATCATTGTTGCATTTGTGTCATAGAAATAATGTGGGACATCCCCTTTTATCCTTGAACCAAACCAAACCCTGACATATATCATGTCCAGCCGTGCTACAAGCCTTGAGCCAAAATCCCAATTTACCATAAACCTTGACCCAGGGTGAGAATGCCAATCCTTGCCCTTAGAAGAAAACAAAAAAAGAAAGGAAATTCCCAATCAAAAGAGCGGGAGAAAACAGAAAGAGAAAATTCTCAATCAAAGAGTGGGAGAAAGCAAAAAAAGGAAAGAAAATTCCCGATCAAAGATCGGAAGAAAACAGAAGAAATATGCAGTTTGGACCAGACAATATCTGAACAATACAAAATTGTCACCAAGTAAGCACAAAAAGAAAGGAAACCACGACCTGAAGTGGTCCTTTCCCTTTGATTGCCAACAAAAAATCCTATGCGTCGGTGACTTGTTCGCCTCGCACTAAACCAAAATAGAAAAGGAAAAGGCCAAGAGCACTCAAAGCCAAAGTTCCCACCAAAAAACACCATTCCCAAAAAAAAGTCCTATTGATCCATGATCACGCATGTAATCTTTTGATTTGATAGGAAATAATTTGCAAAATCAAGTCATGGCATATCTATGGTTCGGAATTAGGATGAAACACTTACCTGTGTGAGATTGATACACTTTGAGTGATTTTCTTCTATTTTTGTTGAACCCAGTGTTTCCTCTAAATGGTCATTTAGAAACGAAATGCTAACATCCAAAATCTCATTTATGGTTATGAGAGGATTTCATCAGCATACTCCCCTTCTCGGGTAGACACATTGTTTTTCATCCGAGAAGCATATGTTGTTTTGATTAGTTGGAAGTCTTGTCTCTTTACTAAAGCATGTTCGCATTTTAGTGAAGAAAACACCGAGACTATTTTTAGTCTCACAAGTTATCCAGAACTACGTAGGTCTGAATTCCTCATTGAGGATACATAGGAGCAAGAGCCTCGCTTTTGTCAGCCGCCCCACAATCTCTGTCATACTGACCCTGGGGTCATGTGACATGCGGAGATACCCAAGTGGTTATCCGTTTAAACTTTCTTTTGCTATCTCTAAGAATCAAAGCATGATAGCACGCAGAGACTAACGTCGTCTTCTGCACCTTTTGTCATCCAGAGGTGGCGGGCCCGATGACATGCAGGAACCATTTGGTCCCACACTTCCTTTGCTATCTCTAAGACTCAAAGCATGATAGCACGCAAAGACTAACATCGTCTTCTGCGCCTTTTTTCATCCAGAGGCGGCGGCCCCAATGACATGCGAAGACAAATTATGGTCATCCGCACGCTCGATGAGTGATAAATGTGCAGAGACAAATTTTGCGCTCTTTGTCATTCAGGAGCAGCAAGTTGAGTGATAAATGCGCAGAGACAAATTCTGCACCCTTTGTCATTCAGGAGCAGCAAGTTGAGTGATAAACGCACAAAGACAAATTCTGCGCCCTTTGTCATTCAGGAGCGGCAAGTTGAGTGATAAACGCGCAAAGACAAACTATGCGCCCTTTGTCATTCAGGAGCAGCGAGTCGAGTGGTAAACACGCAGAGACAAATTTTGTGCCCTTTGTCATTCAGATTTCGCAAGTCGAGTGACAAACGCGCAGAGACAAAATATGGTCATTCGGGGACAGTAAGTCGAGAGGTGGGCAGAGACAAATTATGGTCATTCCGTACACCTTTTCGCCATCCAGAGGCGATCGTGTCCGGTGGCACGCAGAGACAAATTATGGTCATTCTGCGCCTTGTGTCAACCAAGAGGAACGAATTCGACAGTATCAGGATGATGTGTCGGTACTGATCATTTTCAAAAATTTTGCAGGTTCCGCTGGCAGGGAGATTCATCGGCCGAATGGTGTTTCGCTCGAACGAAATTAGTGCCTTATATTTACTTCCCTTTTATCTCCAATAAGAGGCAAGTAAAGAGGGGCAACTGTCATACCCTAATTTCATTCGAGGACCATCCGTTGTTGGGATGCGACCCTCGTTTGACCACTTCGAGTTACTTGGCACCCATCGTTAGGCAATTCGTGAAGTTCCGTGACATGCCGGAAGTCAAAAGAAAGCATTGTAGCACAATCCGTGAAGTTCCGTGACATGCCAGAAATTAAAAGGAAGTGTTAGTGCGCAATCCGTAAAGTTTTGTAACATTTCGGAAGGAAAAAAAGGGATGATTACGTAATCTGTAAGGTTCCATAACATTATGGAAGGTAAACAACTATCGTTACGTAATTCGTAAGTTTCTGTAACGTTACGGAAAAAGAATCAGCAAAAAAAGGCAAGGGTGTATTTAGTAAAAAGGGGGGTGAAAATAGCAACCAGGCCCATTTGGGCCTTCCAGGAAGTTCTCCAAAAGGCGGTGCCTTCTAGAGGAAGCAACCTAGCTCGCCTGAGCGAGCTGGGTGGCAAGCTCCTCCCCCATTTTCCTATAAATAGGGGGAGGAGGGAAGAACAAAAATGTTCAACCCTCCTGGTATCTGAGATTCACTTAAAATTAGTGATAAAAATTGTTTCCGTTAAGAAAATCCAAGCCAAGGCACTTCCGTAACGTTTCCGTGACGTTTCCGTGGGTGATTTCGCGAAGATTTTCAACCGTTCTTCGTCATTCGTCGTTCGTTCTTCGTCGTTCTTCGGTCTTCAACCGGTAAGTCCCCAAAATCAAACTTTTCAATTCATTGTATGTACCCTTAGTGGTCCTCATTTGTTTTCGCGTGCTTTTATTTTCATTTCATTTACTTTTCGTACCCCCTTTTGGCGTGCTTTAGTCATTTATTTAAGTCATTTTCTCGCCTAATAAAAAATACAATAAATTTCCACCGATCGTTCGTATTGTAACATCCTTTAATTTCTGTTAAAATGAATTCCGACCGTTCGGTCATGCCGTAACCACGTTTAAAATCGAAAGAGGCAAAATAATAATATAATAATCAAAAATATCGTTTAGTATATTAAAAATAAAAATAAAAATCAATCGGACGTTTTTCTTTGGGATTTTCCTTTCTTAATCGAATCGACTAATAACCAAAGTAAAACTAAGGCTAAAATCAATTCATAAATCAAACTTTTGTTATCACCTAAAAAGTCATTTTTAAGGTCCAACGCCTTGAAATGGTCTTTTTCCACCTTTATTGTTTAAACATAGATTTCTAAAAAAGCCTAAAATCAACACGTAACTTTATCACCTCTCTCAAAAATAAAGAGATCATTAATGGTCGAATGCCTTAATGTTTTCTCTCTTTTCAAAAGAATTGAAAGATTGTTTAATGGTCCAATGCCTTAAATGACCTTTCATTCAATAAAAACATATCTTGCAAAAAAGGGATAAAAAATAACTTAACCAAACACTTTGTTCACAAAGAACTACGTAGGTCTGATTTCCTTATCACAATTGAGGAATACGTAGGAGCAAGGGAAACACCCTCGTCGACCACAAAAAGATAAAAAGATAAAAATATTAAAAGGTATAAAAAGACATAAAAATGTAAAAAGGGAAAATAATATAAATTGAAGTCACTTTGCACATTGGATTAAAGGTTGTCGTCTCTTGTGACGGACGTGTGGGGTGCTAATATCTTCCCCGTGCGTAAATACAACTCCCGAACCTTTCACTTAAAGTTCGTAGACCACATCTTTTTCGGTTTTTTCGACGTTTTCCTCAAATAAACGTTGGTGGCGACTCCGCGCGTATTCCTTTCTTGGAAGACGCTCCCGCGAGTCACGCATCGCCCTCCCCGCGAAGGGTAGGTTGCGACAGCGTCAAATCATTTAATTGCAACGAAAATAAATATGCAGAAAAATGAAATGGATGAAAGTGCGAGAGGGAACATATCAATAAAAAGGTCATATATTTATAGTCACTTAAACATTAAAGGAAAAGGTATGCCCAACAAGAGAAGCAGACTGTTAGTCGCCTTATACGACTAACTGTTGTATAAAAAACATTTTCCAAAACTTGCATAGTTCCCCAATTTATGGTTATTTTGTAGTGATTTTTTGTAAATAAATTTTTTTTTATGGATAAAGCTGTCTATAGAATATGTCCATTGGATTTAATGATGAAATATGTGCAATTTCAAGTGAAAAAGAGGCTAAGTCATGAAGTGCCAAAAGTGACAGTTGAGCTTAGCTCATCAGTGGGCTAAGCACGCATCCACCTCTAAGTGCAGCTTCAGCGCGCTTAGCGCGATAGAAGAACCTGGCAGGGCATCAATATCAAGGCCACGCACTAAGCACGAGATCAGTGCGCTAAGCGCAGCAGTTGTCTTCAGCCAGGCTTAGCGCACAACTAGCGCTAAGCTCAAACCCACTTACTCGCGCTAAGCGCGAGGGTGGCGCTAAGCGCAATGTCACAAATTCAGAGCCTATTTAAATCCTGTCTTGTGCAGAATTAGGGTACAACTTTGACAAGGCCCAGGGCATAGAATTTCACAGCACCCCACAGTGCCTATTTCGAGAATAGAGCTCTAGAGGTAGTGAGAGGACCAGTTTTTGCAGAGATACCTAGGTTTTGTAAGCTTATCGTTAGGGTTTCTTTTGTAATGGCTGGCTAAACACCCTAGTCGGGGATTTCTAATGAACAAATGATGTAAATACTTAATACCTAATTGATTGTATTTTTTGTGTTCAATGCTTCCTTCAATGCTTAATAGTTGTATGCTTTTGGTCTGATCATCCATTTGTGTGCATAGTTAGGTGACTTTAGCATTGGGAAATGTACTATTGCCTTAGAACTTGATTGAAGCAGGATCGAAACTTAGTCTTACAAGAGGGATCTACGGATTAAGTTTTGGTTTTAATTATGTTGTTACAATAATGCGGTTTAGTCTAGGCCTAGTCTTACAAGAGGGATCTGCAAACGAAGCTTAGGCTAAATTAGGCTAAACTTTTGTAAGCTGCTTGAGCTGAGTCTAGTCTTAGAAGAGGGATCTGTGGACGAAACTCAGTTTAAGTTAGTCTACACCTAAGAGGGCCGTCTAAATAAGAGGGATCTGAGGACGAAGCTTGGATTGATTCGGTCTGACGAGGGATCGAGGTTTAGTAATTTAGGCTATAACATAGAACACAAGAGCATGATTGATTAGAGAAATATATTTATATACATCATCTTGTCTGTTAGAAAGACCCAACATTTCTACCTACTACTGTCACTTTTACTTACCTTGCATTTTATAGTTTTTAGTATAAAGGTTTAGTTTAAATTCTGTTTGAAATTATCCATCATACATGTTCTCTCTACAATGCTTCATTTCTGAATTTAACTCAGGCTAACATTAGTTCCCTGTGTTCGATACTCAGATTCATCCGT
Source organism: Glycine max (assembly GCF_000004515.6). Classification (NCBI taxonomy): domain Eukaryota; kingdom Viridiplantae; phylum Streptophyta; class Magnoliopsida; order Fabales; family Fabaceae; genus Glycine; species Glycine max. Next base: position 27,361,558 of record NC_038246.2, read on the forward strand.
TTTAATTTTTAAATACTTGACGATCCGGTGCGCTTTCCGGCAAACTAGATTTCCCTTGAATATATTTATACGGAGAAAAAGTGGAACAAAAAGTAACTGCAGGGGAAATCCAACAACATATTTATGGAACCGTTGCCGGGGAACTAAGCTGTTATTAGAGTTTAATTTAGTTTTGTAGTATTGCTGTATTTTTGCTTTCTTTGATTTATTGATTCTTTTGACTAACATAGTAGTTATAGAGCATTCATTGTTCTTTTGAATTGGATAACTTCTGTTCTGTTTTTCTTGTATGCAAAGAAGATCTACTGCAGGTGATTTGATCCCCATTGATTTGGAGATTAACGCCACTTGTAGAAGGCGTAATCAAGAGAGAATTAGAAATTTTTTGCAGGATTTAGAAGCAGCAGCAATTCCAGAGGAAGAACCTCAATCTTCTGAGGCATCTTCTAGTTTTCCTATTACAGGACATTCTCATTTAGATCCTATCGAAGACCACATCATGGCTGAAGAGCCAAGAAGAGTCACCCTGGAAGATTATTCAAGTTCTAACATGCCACAATTTTTCACTAGCATTGCACAAACAGAAGTTCAAGCCCAAACCATTACATATCCACCATCATTGATTCAGTTGATTCAAAATAATTTGTTTCATGGATTACCAAATGAAGACCCATATGCACACTTAGCCACCTACATAGAAATATGCAATACTATTAGGTTGGTTGGAGTGCCTAAAGATGCAATCCGATTGAGCTTGTTTTCATTTTCTTTATCGGGAGAAGCTAAGAGGTGGCTTCATTCATTCAAATGCAATAGTATTAAGACATGGGATGAGGTTGTGGAGAAATTTCTCGAGAAATATTTTCTTGAGTCTAAGACTGTAGAAGGCAAAGCCGCCATCTCTTCTTTTCACCAATTTCCAGATGAATCTTTGAGTGAGGCCTTGGAAAGATTCTGTGGTTTATTGAGAAAGACTCCCACTCATGGATTCTCATAACCGATACAGCTCAACATTTTTATAGATGGGTTAAGACCATAGTCCAAGCAGTTATTGGATGCTTCTGCAGGTGGGAAAATCAAATTGAAGACCCCTGAAGAAGCCATGGATCTCATTCAAAATATGGCTGCAAGTGACATTGCTATTTTGAGAGATAGAGCTCACATTCCTACTAAAAAGAGTTTATTGGAGCTAACCTCCCAAGACGCATTTTTGGCACAAAATAAGTTGTTGTCTAAGCAACTTGAGGCATTGACTGAAACACTATGTAAGTTGCCAACTCAAATTCATTCTGCACATACTTCACATGCTTCTATTTTGCAGGTTGCAGGATGTACCATCTATGGGGGAGCTCATCAATCTGGATGTTGTATCCCTATTGAAGAACAAACCACTCATGAATTCAATTACATGGGAAATCAGCCCAAAAACAATTTTAATGCAGGAGGATTTTCTGGATTCCAACATGGCCAACAATATAATCAACAGCAGGGACAATGGAGAAACCACCCTAGAAATCAATTCAATAGAGATCAAGGTGGACCATCCGTAAGGCCAAAGCAACAAGGGCCTAGTCTCTATGATCGCACAATGAAGGTGGAAGAGACTCTAGCTCAGTTCATGCAGGTTTCTATGTCCAACCAGAAGAGCACAGAGTTTGCCATAAACAATCTAGAGGTCAAAGTGGGACAGCTTGCAAAGCAATTGGTGGATAGATCATCAAGCATTTTTAAAGCTAATACAAAGAAAAATCCCAAGGAGAAGTGTAAAGCTGTGATGACAAGAAGTAGAATGGCAATCCATGTGGATGAGAGTGAAGCTGAGAAGAAGATGGAGGAACATAAACAACAGCTGGCACCTAAGCCAGCACTTGAACCTATTTTTGATTCTGTAGAACTTGATGAGAATAATGAGGAGACTGAAGATGATAAGGAAGAAGAGACACCAATAAAAGAGAAAGAAAAAGAAAGAATAAAAGAAGAAAAAGAAAAAGAAAAAAAGTTGAAAAATGAAAAACAAAAAGAGAAAGTTGTTGATGATGAGATGAGGAAAGGAAAGAGTGAGGCAAACACTAAAAAGAAGAAAGATACTACTCCAAATGAAGGCAAGGAAGTACCTTATCCTTTGGTACCTTTCCGGAAAGAGAAAGAAAGACATTTGGCCAGATTTCTTGATATCTTCAAGAAACTGGAAATTACCTTGCCATTTGGAGAAGCACTTTAGCAAATTCCCCTCTATGCCAAATTTTTTAAAGATATGATGACGAAGAATAACTGGTACATCCATAGTGACAAAATTGTGGTGGAAGGAAATTGTAGTGTTGTGATTCAATGTATTCTTCCACCTAAGCACAAAGATCTCGGAGTTGTCACAATACCGTGTTCCATTGGTGAGGTTGCTGTAGGAAAAGCTCTCATAGACTTGGGAGCTAGTAGCAACTTAATGCCTCTCTCCATGTGCCGGCGACTTCGAGAGCTTGAGATAATGTATACATGCATGACCCTTCAGTTAGCTGATTGCTCCATCACAAGACCGTTTGGAGTGATTGAAGATGTTTTGGTAAAGGTGAAACACCTTTTATTTCCAGCTGATTTTATGGTGATAGACATAGAAGAGGATGTTGATATTCCTCTCATTCTTGGCCGCCCATTCATGTCTACTGCAAGCTGTGTAGTAGATATGGGAAAGAAGATGTTGCAAATGGGCATACAAGATCAGAAAGTCAGCTTTGATCTATTTCATGAAGATAAAGAGCCACCTAAACGAAATGTCTATTTTAAAGTTCATGCGATGAAGGAAAGAAGACCTGAGAAGAAGGTCCTTGAAGTGGGAACTTTATTGGATCCTGGATAACAGGATGATGTGTCAAGCTAGTGACGTTAAAGAAGCGCTTACTGGGAGGCAACCCAACCTTTCTTTCCCTTCTCTATCTTCATTTTTTATTTCTTGCATGTAGTTAGGACATCTTACTTGTGATTGTGATTTATTTCAGCTTCTTTAGTAATGAACAAAAAGGGTTTTTCTAAGTATGTGTGAAGAGATAAGCAGAAAATGACTTAGAAAAATTTTCAGATTGCTTATCCGCTAAGCACAAACCTTGCGCTAAGCGCCATCTCTTCATGCGCTAAGCCGAGCTTGCTCGCTGTTAGTCGCTTTATACGACTAACTTTTGTATAGAAATTATTTTCCAAAGCTTGTATAGTTCCCCAATTTATGGTCATTTTGGAGTAAATTTGATACATAAATCTTATTTTATGGTTAACACTGTCTCTAGAACATTTCCATAGAATTTAATGAAGAAATTTGTGCATTTTCAGGAGAAAAAAGAGGCTAAGTTTTGAATTGCAAAATATAGCAGTTAGGCTAAGCTCAGCAGCTGGCTAAGCGCATATCCACCGCTAAGCACAGCTTGAGCGCGCTTAGTGCAAAGGAGAATTTGGCAGAGCATCAGCATCAAAGTCGCGCGCTAAGCGCGGGATCAGTGCGCTAAGCGCAGAAGGTGCCTTCAGCCAGGCTAAGCTCGAGACTGGCGCTAAGCCCAATTTCACTTACTCGCGCTAAGCACAAGGGTGGCGCTAAGCGCTACGTCACGATTTCAGAGCCTATTTAAAGCCTATCTTGTGCAAAATTAGGGTACCAATTTTTACCAACTTTACCACTTTTATGACAGCTTCTACAAACGGCCAGGGCACAGAATGGCAGAGCAGCCATAGGCCTATTTGGGGAAAAGAGCTCTAGAAGCAGAAAAGAGGAGCATCTTGTGCATTGAAGCCTAGGTTTTGTCATTTGAGAGAGATTATTGAGTAGAGAGTGAGTGTGAGATGCTGAGAAGAGGAGGAGGAATCCGTCTTCTTGTGTAAGGAACTATCATTCTTAGCTTTTAATCTCATTTATTGTTAGGGTTTCTTTGTAATGGCTGGCTAAGCACCTTAGTTGGGGATTTCTAATGAACAGATGATGTAAATACCTAATATCTAATTGATTATGTTTTATGTGTTCAATGCTTCCTTCAATGCTTAATGTTTGTATGCTTTTGGTCTGATCACCCATTTCTGTGCACAGTTAGGTGACTTTAGCATTGGAAAATGTATTGTTGCCTTAGAACTTGATTGAAGCAGGATTGAAACTTAGCCTTACATGAGGGATCTACAGGTTAAGTTTTGGTTTTAATTATGCTGTTACAATAATGCTGTTTAGTTTAAGCCTAGTCTTACATGAGGGATTTGCGGATGAAGCTTAGGCTAAACTTTAGTAAGCTACTTGAGTTGAGTCTATGATGTAAGCTCCATTGGAGCTTATAGGCCTAGGATCTTCCTCATCAATGGATTCCTTTGCTTCTTGGAAGATGAATGGCAGTGGAATGGAGAAGGAAGAGAGAGAGGAAACGCGACTTCAAGGAGAAGATGAGTCTAGAAGAAGCTCACCACCATAAGAGGCCATGGGTAAGAGCTTGGAGGAAGAAGCAGATGAATGAAGGGAGAGGGAGAGGGAGAGAAGAGCATGAAATTTTGTGCTCAAAGAGAGTTCTAAAATCTTAAGTTTAATTTTCAAATGATCAAAGTTCAAAAAAATGCACACACATGACCTCTATTTATAGTCTAAGTGTCACACAAAATTGGAGGGAAATTTGAATTTCAATTCAAATTTCACTTGAACTTGAACTTGAATTTGTGGAGCCAAAATTTCACTAATTATGATTAGTAAATTTCAGTTATGGTTCAGCCCACTAATCCAACATCAATTCCAAGATTCTCCACTAAGTGTGCTTAGGTGTCATGAGGCATGTAAAGCATGAAGGACATGCACAAAGTGTGACTATATCATGTGGCAATGGGGTGTAGTAAGCAAATACTCACCTCCCCCTCTAAAATTTAATTGGATTGGGCTTTTATCAATTCAATTAAATTTATTTCCCAACACACACATCAAATATTCACTTAGTGCATGTGAAATTACAAAACTACCCCTAATACAAAAACTAGTCTAGGTGCCCTAAAATACAAGGGCTGAAAAATCTTATATTTCTAGGGTACCCTACCTACATTATGGAGCCCTAAATACAAGGACCAAATATCATGACATCCTACTCTAATATGTACAAAGATAATTGGACCCAACCTTGGCCCATGGGCTCAGAAATCTACCCTAAGGTTCATGAGAATCCTAGGGCCTTCTTCAACAGCTCTAGCCCAATCCTCTTGGAGTCTCTTGCTCATGGCTCTAGTGACATGTCCCTTCCTAGGGAGGATTGCATCATCTCCTCCCCCTCGAAGAGGATTTGACCTCAAATCTATTAGTTCCTCCTCGTCAATATCAGCTCCACCTACAAAAGGAATTAAATCAGAAATGTTAAAAGTGGTGCTGACTCCATACTCTTATGGGAGGTCCAACCTATAGGCATTGTGATTGATCCTCTCCAAAACCTGGAAAGGTCCATCCCCTTTAGGGCTAAGCTTGGATTTCCTTTTAGTAGGGAATCTATCCTTCCTAAGATGGAGTCAAACCCAATCACCCTCATTAAGAATTAGCTCTTTTCTTCCTCTATTGTCTTTAGTTGAATACACCTTTGTTTGGTTCTCTATTTGGTTCTTAAGCCTCTCATGCAACTTCTTTACAAACTCTTACCTAGATTCCCCTTCTTTATCTATAAAAGAAGTGTCCAGTGGAAGGGGAATAAGGTCTAACGGTGTTAGGGGATTGAACCCATAGACAACCTCAATAGGGGATTGCTTGGTGGTTCTATGAACCCCCCTGTTGTAGGCAAATTCTACATGACGAAGAAACTCATCCCAAGACTTATGGTTGTTTTTCAGAAGAGCCCTTAAAAGGGTGGATAAAGACCTATTCACTACCTTTGTTTGCCCATCAGTTTGTGGATGACAAGTGGTAGAGAAAAGAAGTTTAGTTCCTAGCTTAGCCCATAAGGTTTTCCAGAAGTGGCTAAGGAACTTAGCATCTCTATCTGACACAATGGTCCTAGGCAAACCATGGAGTCTCACAACTTCCCTGAAAAAGAGTTTTGAGATGTGGGAAGCATCATCCACCTTGTGGCAGGGTATAAAGTGTGCCATCTTGCTAAACCTATCCACCACCACAAAGATAGAGTCTACACCTCTTTGGGTTCTACGAAGCCCAAGGACAAAGTCCATACTAATGTCTACCCAAGGTGCATATGGGATGGGTAAGGGTGTGTATAGCCCATGAGGCATCACCCTAGACTTGGCTTGTAAATAAGCCACACACCTAGTGCAATGGTTATGGACATCTTTCTTCATATGGGGCAAATAAAACTTTTCTTTGAGTAAGACAAGGGTCTTGTCTATCCCAAAGTGGCCCATGAGCCCACCCTCGTGCCTCTCTTTCACAAGTAATTTCCTAATGGATCCTTAGGGTATGCAAAGTTTTCCCTCTTTGAACAAATACCCCTCAACCAAATAGAATCCATCTTGGGCCTTTTTCCCACAATTCTCATAAATGGGAAAGAAATGTTCATCTAAAGCATACAAGTCCCTAATGTTATCAAATCCCAAAATTTGAGCTCCTAGGGAGCAAAACAATGTGTGTCTCCTAGAGAAGGCATTAGCTACCACATTTGTTTTTCCCTTTTTGTATTTGATAACATATGGAAATTGCTCTAGGTACTCTACCCATTTTGCATGCCTTTTGTTTAACTTGCTTTGCCCTCTAATGTACTGAAGTGATTGATGATTACTATGAATGACAAATTCCTCGGAAACAAGGTAATGTTCCCAAGTTTGGAGGGCTCTTATTAAGGCATAAAGCTCTTTATCATAGGTGGGGTAGTTGAGGGTGGCACTATGAATTTTTTCACTAAAATAAGCAATAGGGTGCCCACCTTGTAACAATACAGCTCCAACTCCCACTCCAGAGGCATCGCATTCCAGCTCAAAAGTTTTAGAAAATTCAAGAAGAGCTAGAACAGGTGCATTAGTAAGCTTTTCTTTGAGAAAAGCAAAGGCTTGCTCTTGTTTTTCACCCCAGGTAAATGCCACATTCTTCTTCACCAGCTCATTGAGAGGTGATGCAATTGTAGAGAAATTAGGAATGCACCTTCTATAGAAACTTGCTAACCCATGGAAGCTCCTAGTATCTCCCATATTTTTTGGGGTGGGCCATTCTTGGATGGCCTTGATTTTCTCAGGGTCCACTTGGATCCCATTTCTACCAACTACAAACCCTAAGAAAACTATATTATCTACACAAAAGGTACACTTCTCTATATTTGCATAAAGGGTGTTTTTCATAAGGACTGAAAGAACTTGCCTGAGATGTCCTAAGTGATCATCTAGGCTCCTACTATACACTAAAATATCATCAAAATAAACAATTACAAATCTACCTATGAAATCCCTTAAGACATGATGCATAAGCCTCATAAAGCTGCTTGGTGGATTAGTGAGCCCAAAAGGCATCACTAGCCATTCATACAAACCAAACTTGGTCTTGAAAGTGGTTTTCCACTCATCACCCTTTTTCATCCTGATTTGGTGATAACCACTTTTAAGATCAACTTTTGAAAAGATATTGGCACCATGCAACTCATCAAGTCTAGGAATGGGGTGCCTGCAATCTGTACACATTCTCCATGTACCATCCTTTTTGGGCACCAACAACACTGGCACAACACATGAGCTTAGGCTCTCTTGGACCGAACCCTTCTCCAACAATTCTTTAACCTGAGACTCTATCTCCTTAGTGTCGCAACGTGCCCTTTTGTGGGCAAGCGAAGGCGAGGCTCACGGTTGTGCTTTCCAAAGGAGGAAAGATACGCGGAGTCGCCACCAACGTTTATTTGTGGAGAACGTCGGGAAAATCGAAGGAAACCGGTCAAAATGAAAATTCTAAGTCCGGGAGTTGTATTTACGTTTGAGGAAGGTATTAGCACCTCTCACGTTTGTCTCAAAGGACAACAACCTATTTTTTAGATTTGTGGAAATTGTATTCCCTTAACTTTTATTTCTTTTTTATTTTTTGAGGTCGACAAAAGCGGGGCTTTTGCTCCTACGTACCCTCCATCGAAGAGGAAATCAGACCTACGTAGTTCTTTCTTAAGAGTGAATCAAGCGATTCTTTTTACTTGAAAGGTGATCATTTTAAGGCGTTGGACCTTAAAAATAATCCATTTTACTTGGTAAGAAACTGAAATGATAAACTTTCAAAATCCTATTTTTGTGGACGAGCTTGACTAGGCGAGTTGATTTTAGCCATGGTTTCACTTTAGTTATTAGTCAATTCAATTAAAAATGAGAAATCCTAAAGAAAAAACGTCCGATTGATTTTTCGCTTTATTTTACTAAAAGGTTTTTTTTATTATTATATTATTATTTTACCTCTTTTTTGATTTCCAACGTGGTTACGGCACGACCGAACGGTCGGAATTCATTTTAACAGAAATTAACGGATGATACAATTCAAATAATCGGTGGAAATTTATTTTATTTTTAGATTAGGCGAGAAATGACTTAAATAAATGACTGAAGCACGTCAAAAGGGGGTATAGAAAGCGAATGAAAATGAGAATAAAAATACCTGAAACAAAATGTGGACCACCACGAGTACATAGAATGAATTGAAAAGCTTGGTTTGAGTTACTTACCCATTGAAGACTGAAGAAAACGAAGAACGAACGATGAATGTTGAAGAACGGTCGAGAATCTTCGCGTAATTACTCATGGAAACGTTACGGAGACGTTACGGAAGCGCCTCGGCTTGGATTTTCTTCACGGAAATAATTTTCCTCAGCAATTTCGAGAGAATAAGTGCCAAGAAGGCTGAACCCCTTCTCCCTTCACCCCTCCCCCTATTTATAGGAAAATAGGGGAGGAGCTTGCCACCCAGCTCGCCCAGGCGAGCAAGGTTGCTTCCTCCAGAAGCAACAACCTTCTGGAGGAAGAATCTGGAAGGCCCAAGTGGGCCTGATTGCTATTTGTACCCCCATTTTTACTAAATGCACCCCCTTCTACTTTTTTTGGTAATTCTTTTTCTGTAACGTTACGAAACTTTACGAATTTTGCAACGATACTTATTTTCCTTCTGCAAGGTTACGAATCCTTACGGATTATGTGTTTACTCTTTTTTAGCTTTCGAAGAAGTTACGGAAACTCACGGATTGCGCAAAAACACCTCTTTTCGATTTCCGCCACATTACGGAATTTCACGGATCGCGCAAGCCTGCTTCCTTTTTATTTCTGACACGTCTCGGGACTTCATTTATTGTGCAACAAAGGACGCCAAGTATCTCAAAGCGGCTAACCAAAGGCTGCATGTCATCAAGTAATAATCCCCGGACGAAATTAGGGTATGACAGTTGCCCCTCTTTACTTACCTTTTATCGGAGATAAGAGGAAAGCAAAGATAAGACACTGATTTCGTCCGTCTTGCCCTTTCCGTGATTAGTCCATGACGAATCTCGTCTCTACTCCTTCTTTTTCATTTTCTGCACAACACAATACAAACAACAATAAGAACAACAAATATAATATACATATACACATTTGGGAAAAAGAAACAATCGGGAACATAACAAAGATCACATTTCCAGTCAAGAGGATCCGCCCTTGACGATGAAAAACTCTGGAGAATGGAGGATTGCACTCAGCAATCACTACACATGGCTCCAAACTCGTGGGTGGAGGACGCATGAACGAAAACGCAATTCATGGGGGTCCGAAAAAGGGTTGAGAATGGAGAATTGCACTAAGTAATCACTACGCATGGCTCCAAACTCGTGGGTGGCGGATGCATGAATAGCGCTAGGCAATAACATTCATCAGGCTCCGAAAAAAAGGTTTGAGAATGGAGAATTGCACTAATCAATCACTACGCATGGCTCAAAACTCGTGGGTGGAGGATGCATGAACGAAAACGCAATTCATGGGGCTCCGAAAAAACGTTGAGAATGGAGAATTGCACTAAGCAATCACTACGCATGGCTCCAAACTCGTGGGTGGAGGACGCATGAACGAAAACGCAATTCATGGGGCTCCGAAAAAGGGTTGAGAATGGAGAATTGCACTAAGCAATCACTACACATGGGCTCCGAACTCGTGGGGTGGAGGACGCATGAATGAAAAACGCAATTCATGGGGCTTCTGAAAAAGGGTTGAGAATGGAGAATTGCACTAAGCAATCACTACGGATGGCTCCAAACTCGTGGGTGGAGGACGCATGAACGAAAACGCAATTCATGGGGCTCCAAAAAAGGGTTGAGAATGGAGAATTGCACTAAGCAATCACAACGCATGGCTCCAAACTCGTGGGTGGTGGACGCATGAACGAAAATGCAATTCATGGGGCTCCGAAAAAGCGTTGAGAATGGAGAATCGCACTAAGCAATCACTACGCATGGCTCCCAACTCGTGGGTGGAGGACGCATGAACGAAAACGCAATTCATGGAGCTCCGAAAAAGGGTTGAGGATGGATAATTGCACTAAGCAATCACTACGCATGGCTCCAAGCTCGTGGGTGGAGGACGCATGAACGAAAACGCAATTCATGGGGCTCCGAAAAAGGATTGAGAATGGA
>NC_038246.2:27372201-27372975 GCF_000004515.6 Glycine max
TTGCACTAAGCAATCACTACGCGCGCTCCAAACTAGTGGGTGGAGGACTCATCAACGAAAACGCAATTCTTGGGGCTCCGAAAAAGGGTTGAGAACGGAGAATTGCACTAAGCAATCACTACGCATGGCTCCAAACTCATCGGTGGAGGACACATGAACGAAAATGCAATTCATGGGGCTCCGCAAAAGACTTGAGAATGGAGAATTGCACTAAGCAATCACTACGCATGGCTCCAACCTCGTGGGTGGTGGACGCATGAATGAAAACTCAATTCATGGGGCTCCGAAAAAGGGTTGGTAGGACCGAACGGTCCACTGAGTTTTTCCACCTGAAAGGCAAGCATGCTTTTTGTAAAGAAAAACAAATCATTCGCGAAAGCACCATATCTTAGAGAAAAAATATACTTGTGCTAAGGGTAATCTTCCTTGTAACCGAGAATGAAGGGCAGGATGTCAACTTTTAGCTTTTAAATGAACATTCAGGGGAAACATCGGGCTAAGCTGAAAATAAATCACTCATAGTGTATAAAACTCACACAGGCAAGTGTTTTATCCTATTCCCAAAACATAACTGCACCATGACTCTTTTGCACACGACTTCCTATCGAATCAAAGATCAAACGTACGATCACAGACCAATAGGATTTTCTTGAGGGTAGTGTTTTTGGAGAGGAAGCTGGGTGTTTCGGTCTTTTCCTCTTTGTTCATGTGGGGTGGGACTTCGCCAGTCGAGAATGGCAATCTGAAAGGAAGAGACACCAAAAATGGGTTTCG
>NC_038246.2:27373992-27377928 GCF_000004515.6 Glycine max
AAGCGTTGAGAATGGAGAATTGCACTAAGCAATCACTACGCATGGCTCCAAACTCGTGGGTGGAGGACGCATGAACGAAAACACAATTCATGGGGCTCCGAAAAAGGGTTGAGAATGGAGAATTGCACTAAGCAATCACTACGCATGGCTCCTAACTCGTTGGTGGAGGACGCATGAACGAAAACGCAATTCATGGGGCTCCGAAAAAGGGTTGAGAATGGAGAATTGCACTAAGCAATCACTACGCATGGCTCCAAACTCGTGGGTGGAGGACGCATGAACGAAAACGCAATTCATGGGGCTCCGAAAAAGCGTTGAGAATGGAGAATTGCACTAAGCAATCACTACGCATGGCTCCAAACTCGTGGATGGAGGACGCATGAACGAAAACGCAATTCATGGGGCTCCGAAAAAGCGTTGAGAATGGAGAATTGCACTAAGCAATCACTACGCATGGCTCCAAACTCGTGGGTGGAGGACGCATGAACGAAAACGCAATTCATGGGGCTCCGAAAAAGGGTTGAGAATGGAGAATTGCACTAAGCAATCACTACGCATGGCTCCAAACTCGTGGGTGGAGGACGCATGAACGAAAACGCAATTCATGGGGCTCCGAAAAAGGGTTGAGAATGGAGAATTGCACTAAGCAATCACTACGCATGGCTCCAAACTCGTGGGTGGAGGACGCATGAACGAAAACGCAATTCATGGGGCTCCGAAAAAGCGTTGAGAATGGAGAATTGCACTAAGCAATCACTACGCATGGCTCCAAACTCGTGGGTGGAGGACGCATGAACGAAAACGCAATTCATGGGGCTCCGAAAAAGGGTTGAGAATGGAGAATTGCACTAAGCAATCACTACGCATGGCTCCAAACTCGTGGGTGGAGGACGCATGAACGAAAACGCAATTCATGGGGCTCCGAAAAAGCGTTGAGAATGGAGAATTGCACTAAGCAATCACTACGCATGGCTCCAAACTCGTGGGTGGTGGACGCATGAACGAAAATGCAATTCATGGGGCTCCGAAAAAGGGTTGAGAATGGAGAATTGCACTAAGCAATCACTACGCATGGCTCCAAACTCGTGGGTGGAGGACGCATGAACGAAAACGCAATTCATGGGGCTCCGAAAAAGCGTTGAGAATGGAGAATTGCACTAAGCAATCACTACCCATGGCTCCAAACTCGTGGGTGGAGGACGCATGAACGAAAACGCAATTCATGGGGCTCCGAAAAAGGGTTGAGAATGGAGAATTGCAGTAAGCAATCACTACGCATGGCTCCAAAGTCGTGGGTGGAGGACGCATGAACGAAATTCCATTTCTGGGGGTTCCAAAAAACGTTTAAAATGGAGAATTTCACTTAGCCATCACTACCCCAGGCTTCCAACTTCTGGGTTGAGGAACGCATAAACAAAAGCGCAATTCATGGTGCTCCGACTAAGGGTTGAGAATGGAGAATTGCACTAAGCAATCACAACGCATGGCTCCGAACTCGTGGGTGGAGGACGCATGAACGAAAACGCAATTGATGGTGCTCCGAATCAGGGTTGAGAATGGAGAATTGCACTAAGCAATCACTACGCATGGCTCCAAACTCGTGGGTGGAGGACGCATGAACGAAAACGCAATTCATGGGGCTCCGAAAAAGCGTTGAGAATGGAGAATTGCACTAAGCAATCACTACGCATGGCTCCAAACTCGTGGGTGGAGGACGCATGAACGAAAACGCAATTCATGGGGCTCCGAAAAAGGGTTGAGAATGGAGAATTGCACTAAGCAATCACTACGCATGGCTCCAAACTCGTGGGTGGAGGACGCATGAACGAAAACGCAATTCATGGGGCTCCGAAAAAGGGTTGAGAATGGAGAATTGCACTAAGCAATCACTACGCATGGCTCCAAACTCGTGGGTGGAGGACGCATGAACGAAAACAGAATTCATGGGGCTCCGAAAAAGGGTTGAGAATGGAGAATTGCACTAAGCAATCACTACGCATGGCTCCAAACTCGTGGGTGGAGGACGCATGAACGGAAACGCAATTCATGGGGCTCCGAAAAAGGGTTGAGAATGGAGAATTGCACTAAGCAATCACTACGCATGGCTCCAAACTCGTGGGTGGAGGACGCATGAACGAAAACGCAATTCATGGGGCTCCGAAAAAGGGTTGAGAATGGAGAATTGCACTAAGCAATCACTACGCATGGCTCCAAACTCGTGGGTGGAGGACGCATGAACGAAAACGCAATTCATGGGGCTCCGAAAAAGGGTTGAGAATGGAGAATTGCACTAAGCAATCACTACGCATGGCTCCAAACTCGTGGGTGGAGGACGCATGAACGAAAACGCAATTCATGGGGCTCCGAAAAAGGGTTGAGAATGGAGAATTGCACTAAGCAATCACTACGCATGGCTCCAAACTCGTGGGTGGAGGACGCATGAACGAAAACGCAATTCATGGGGCTCCGAAAAAGCGTTGAGAATGGAGAATTGCACTAAGCAATCACTACGCATGGCTCCAAACTCGTGGGTGGAGGACGCATGAACGAAAACGCAATTCATGGGGCTCCGAAAAAGGGTTGAGAATGGAGAATTGCACTAAGCAATCACTACGCATGGCTCCAAACTCGTGGGTGGAGGACGCATGAACGAAAACGCAATTCATGGGGCTCCGAAAAAGGGTTGAGAATGGAGAATTGCACTAAGCAATCACTACGCATGGCTCCAAACTCGTGGGTGGAGGACGCATGAACGAAAACGCAATTCATGGGGCTCCGAAAAAGGGTTGAGAATGGAGAATTGCACTAAGCAATCACTACGCATGGCTCCAAACTCGTGGGTGGAGGACGCATGAACGAAAACGCAATTCATGGGGCTCCGAAAAAGGGTTGAGAATGGAGAATTGCACTAAGCAATCACTACGCATGGCTCCAAACTCGTGGGTGGAGGACGCATGAACGAAAACGCAATTCATGGGGCTCCGAAAAAGGGTTGAGAATGGAGAATTGCACTAAGCAATCACTACGCATGGCTCCAAACTCGTGGGTGGTGGACGCATGAACGAAAATGCAATTCATGGGGCTCCGAAAAAGGGTTGAGAATGGAGAATTGCACTAAGCAATCACCTACGCATGGGCTCCAAACTCGTGGGTGGAGGACGCATGAACGAAAACGCAATTCATGGGGCTCCGAAAAAGCGTTGAGAATGGAGAATTGCACTAAGCAATCACTACGCATGGCTCCAAACTCGTGGGTGGAGGACGCATGAACGAAAACAGAATTCATGGGGCTCCGAAAAAGGGTTGAGAATGGAGAATTGCACTAAGCAATCACTACGTATGGCTCCAAACTCGTGGGTGGAGGACGCATGAACGAAAACGCAATTCATGGGGCTCCGAAAAAGGGTTGAGAATGGAGAATTGCACTAAGCAATCACTACGCATGGCTCCAAACTCGTGGGTGGAGGACGCATGAACGAAAACGCAATTCATGGGGCTCCGAAAAAGGGTTGAGAATGGAGAATTGCACTAAGCAATCACTACGCATGGCTCCAAACTCGTGGGGTGGAGGACGCATGAACGAAAACGCAATTCATGGGGCTCCGGAAAAGGGGTTGATAATGGAGAATTGCACTAAGCAATCACTACGCATGGCTCAGAACTCGAGGGTGGAGGACACATGAACGAAAATGCAATTCATGGGACTCCGAAAAAGATTGAGAATGGAGAATTGCACTAAGCAATCACTACGCATGGCTCAAAACTCGAGGGTGGAGGACACATGAACGAAAATGCAATTCATGGGACTCCGAAAAAGATTGAGAATGGAGAATTGCACTAAGCTATCACTACGCATGGCTCCAAACTCGTGGGTGGAGGACGCATGAATGAAAACGCAATTCATGGGCTCCAAAAAAGGGTTGAGAATGGAGAATT
>NC_038246.2:27678112-27817726 GCF_000004515.6 Glycine max
AATTAAACTTCAGATTTCAGAGATCTTTTAGAGCACAAAATTCCGTGCTCTTCTCTTCCTCTCCCTTCATTCGTCTCCTTCTTCCTCCAAGCTCTTATCTGTGGTCTTCTATGGTGGTGAGCTTCTTCTAGACTCATCTTCTCCTTGAAGTGGCCTCTCCTCTCTCTCTTCCTTCTCCATTCCACTGCCATTCATCTTCCAAGAAGCAAAGGAATCCATTGATGAAGAAGATCCAAGGCCTACAAGCTCCAATGGAGCTACATCATGTGGTATCAAGAGCATCTTCATCTAGGTGATGTTCTTTTGCTTCCTCTATCCTTTTGTTCGGTGAATTCTCTTTAATTCCTTGTTCCTCATCTTATTCTCCATGTATATCCTCCATTGTCTTGTGGTTTGGTTCTGTTTAGAGTAGATTCAAAAAAAAATAAACCGATTAAATCTTAGATCTACACTTGTTCTTGCATTTCTATGGTTCAAATTTTGTAGATCTACTCTTGAATCATGTTTTTGTGTTGATTTTAGGTTCTATCATTTTTCATTCATAATATTGTTTTGCTGAACCTTAGATCTAAATTTTATTCCAAAATATTGATTAGAAAAAAAAAACAAAAATCTAAGTGTAAATCACTTAATCCATGTTGTCTTAGAGTCATGTTTAGTCATAGTAATTGTCACATTATGTTCTAAGTTTGTGTTGAATTTTTATTTTGTTGATTGAATTCTAGATACATTTGTTCATGTAATCTTGTCATTCTTTGCCTATCTTTTGAATTTTGAGTCTAATTCATGCATGTTATTTAGTTCATAACATGTTCTAAATCAATTCCTAGAAGTAGTCTTGTTGTTGAACTTTTTTTTTCTAAGTTTCCTACATGATGCCTATGATGAAGTTGAGTTGTGGTACTGATTTGTGGCTGTCTTGAATTTTGTTATTCAAGATAATTGATCATAAGCAAACACAAATTGTAACTATCCAAGCCTTAAGCAACATAAACACTACTCTTGATTTCTAGGTTGAAATCGCTGGTGCTGACAGCTTGAACATATGAACTCGTATAAATTACTGGGAATTGGTCACTACGTGTTTTGAGCTGAAATTTTTACTGAATTTTTTAGACATCTGGACCAAAATTAAGAAAAAAGAACCAAGTGATTTGGATTAAAGGAAAAAGTAAGAAAAATCACACAAGTTGGCAGAAAAATCAGTGTCCAGGAAAAAAAAGTGAAAGGGAAGTGTGCTTGTTGTTTTGGCTCAAAATTTGTTCTATAATTGGTGCCTATTTTATACCAATCCTAGTTCTGAAATTTCAATTGAAAATTAATGTGAATACAAGTTCCAAAACTAGAGGTTTCTTGAGTCTTTTTTTTAGTTTTTTTTACTCTACTCTAGAGTCATTCTAAGTTTCTCTTTGAGTCCTAGCTTGCTTTTATGTGCTTTTCATTGCTTTAATTGTTGAATAATCCTTGAAAATTTGTCTTGTTAAAACTCGATTGGTTTAGCTTTCATTTAATTTTTTTGGTCTTTGGTTATTGCTTGTCTCTTTGTTTCCTTGTTTGTAAGTTGCCATATAGGGAATTGGAAAGGAGGATTGATGCCATCCCTTGAAGAATTTAAGTCAAAAAGCAAGGTGAAAACCACCTTAAGAGCTATTGGACTAAGAAGTACTCCAAATTGAGTGAATCACCAAAGAGAGAACAACCACCAAAATTGAGAACCTTGTTGTAATTTTGTAATTGACAATTTACTTACTTTCATTGCTTTCAAATTTTGTAACAAAAAGGCCTTTCATTGAAAGTAAGTTGGGAGCCTCCAATAGGTCACCCTACTTCCATTTGTGTGTAATAATTTTAGGCAATTTTCCCTTAGGATTGTGAGTGTTTTGTTGGGAACCTTAAATTTGATCATCCAAACACTCTTAGGATTCGCCTAGTTTACATTTCTTGCTTACTTTCATAGCTTATTTCCTTTACCGTCCATTGTCAAGCCACCTAGATAGTTTGCCTTTTACCAATTAGTTTTTACCTTATCTTTCACACCTCTTTTAATGTTTATTTTGGTTAGTTTCAACCATAGTTTCTTTTACATTTTGTTTTCAAACCCCCAACAAGAAAGAAAAACAAGATATTAGATTCATCTAGTGTTAATGGTGAGGGTTCTACTCCTAAGGACCCCTTGTATAAGATATTAGATGAGTTGAGATCCCTTAAGTTGTGGAAAGAAAAACAAGAGAGAAAAGAAAAAGAAAAAAAAGAGTGGAAGAAATAAGTCAAGATGAAATAGAGAAAATAAGAGAGGAAGAAAGAAGGAAAATACTAAAAGAGTTGAGAAAAGAAAAATATGCCTCCTATAGTAGTCATAATTCTTGCAAGAGCCTAAGTGAACAACTTTGTGACTATTATGAAGGAAGGCATAGGTAACATCTTAGACCTCACTCCCATAGGAGAGAAAAGGAAAGAAAGCCTGAAGAGGCTAACATTAACCTCCCATACTTCCATGGGAAAGACAATGTAGAGGCTAACTTAGATTGGGAAATAAGGGTAGAGCAACAACTTAAAAGGAAGTCTACTTCAAAATCTTATGGCTCTCACTCTTACCCAAAGAAAGACCAAGGTCAAGGAATCTTAGGAGTGACACCTTCTAAGCCCAAAGATGATAAGGGGAAGACAATAGAAAAGCAACCCTTTAAGGCTAGTATGCAAGAGACGACTAGCTCCATGAAGTGCTTTAAATGTCTTGGAAGAGGACATATTACTTCTCAATGCCCCACCAAGAAAACCATGATTATGAGGGGCCAAGACATTTATAGTAGCCAAGATGAGGCTACTACTTCACCTTCCTCTAGTGAAAGTGAAGAAGCAAAAGGGGAAGAATCTAGTGAAGAAATCTACCCCCGAGAAGAAGGACAACCTTTAATGGTTAAGGAGGAGTGTAAGGAGGTAAGTGTCTCCTCCAAGAGGTTAGCTAATAAGGAAAGACATTTTGAAATAAAGACAAATATTAAAGAAAGTTTCCCTCTTAGACAACCTCCACATTTGCTCCTATGTAAAAAGACACTTGTTAGCATTGCCACACCTCTTGGGCTTAAGTTTATTCCTCAAGTAAAGGAGTTGTTGGATGAGGGTTTGGTTCGCAAGAGCTTAAATCCTTGTGCTTTGTTGGTGCCCAAAATAGGTATTATTGGGCACCAAATCCCTATGATAGGTGGTATGATGAATGTGTTGAGTGGTGCAACCCTCTTTTTTAAAATCACTCATGCACCCAACATATTCATGATTTGTGTACATAGGGACTGATTAGGTAGGTTTGTTCTTATTTTTTGTTTCAATACAAACCTAGGTGCTCATATGGGACACCTTAGGTTTGTCGTAATTTTTTGTAGGAATAATCAACATGAAAATAAAGAAAAAGGTATGTTATATTCCATTACTTTCCTTAACTTTTTAAATAGTGATCAAGGGCTTCCCATGGCCCTAAGAGAATAAAGGTCATTCCTGTGTGGCCTACTCCACCAAGTATAAGGGAAATTTGGGGCTTCAATGACTTAACAAACTTTTACAAAAGGTTTGTCCCATATTTTTCTATACTTGTAGCACCACTCATTGAGTTGGTGAGGAACTATGTTCTCTCATGGGAAGATGGCCAGGAAAGGGGTTTTCAGTCCTTAACCTACTCTAACATACCTAACATCACTAACACATGTGTTTTAATTCTTTTTACAGGTATTGAGGAAAGAATCCCTGAGTTTCAAGAACCTATGGATTTGAGGTCAAATCCTTTTCAAGGGGGAGGGAATGATGCAATCCTACCCCTCAAGGGCATTGGATAGAAGACTCCAAGAAGATTGGGCTAGAGATACAAGAGAAGGCCCTAGGGTTCTCATGAGCCTTAGGGTAGATTTTGGGCCCATGGGCTAAGTATGAGCTCACTTATCTTTGTACATATTAGATTAAGGTTTCATTATTTTTGGGCCTTGTATTCAGGGCTCCATAATGTAGGTAGGGTACCCTAGAAATGTAGGATTTTTCAGCCCTTGTATTTTAGGGCACCTAGACTAGTTTTTGTATTAGGGGTAGTTTTGTAATTTCATATGCATTAAGTGAATATTTGATGTGTGTTGGAAAATAAATTTAATTGAATTGGGAGAAGCCCAATCCAATTAAATTTTAGAGGGGGAGGTGAAAATTTGCTTGCTACATCCCATTGGCACATCATATAGTCACACTTTGTGCATGTCCTTCATGCTTTACATGCCTCATGACACCTAAGCACACTTAGTGGAGAATCTTTGACTTAATCTTGGATTAGTGAGCTGAACCATAGCTGAAATTCACTAATCATAATCAATGAAATTTTGGCTCCAAAATTTTGCTCCACAAATTCAATTTCAAATTCAAGTAAAATTTGAATAGAAATTCAAATTTCCCTCCAATTTTGTGAGACACTTAGGCTATAAATAGAGGCCATGTGTGTACATTTTTTCAACTTTGATCATTTGAAAATTAAACTTCAGATTTTAGAGCTCTTTTAGAGCACAAAATTTCGTGCTCTTCTCTTCCTCTCCCTTCATTCATCTCCTTCTTCCTCCAAGCTCTTATCCATGGCCTCCTATGGTGGTGAGCTTCTTCTAGACTCATCTTCTCCTTGAAGTGGCATCTCCTCTCTCTCTTCCTTCTCCATTCCGCTGTCATTCATCTTCCAAGAAGCAAAGGAATTCATTGATGAAGAAGATCCTAGGCCTACAAACTCCACATGGAGCTACATCATGAAGCTTAGGTTAAATTTGTCTAAACTTATGAGGGATCGAGGTTTAGTATTTTAGGCTACAGATTAGAACACAAAAGCATGATTGATTAGATAAACATCTTCATATGCATCAGCTTGTTTGTTAGAAAGACCCGACTTTTTTTACCTATTGCTGTCAACTTTTATTTACTTGCATCTATTGTTTTTACCATAGAAATAGTTTATTTTTGTTTTAAACATCCATTGTCAATGTTATTCCAACAATGTCTTATTTCTGAATAAAACTGTCTAATAAGCAAGTTCCCTTAGTTCGATACTCGGATCACTCTGTTTTAATTTTAAATACTTGACGACCCTGTGCGTTTTTCGGTGTTTCATTTCCCTTGAATATATTTGTTGAAAATTGGAGAAAAAGGAACCATAAGGGAGAGTGAACAAAGTATTTATGGTGTCGTTTCCGGGGAACTTAATTCAATAGAAGAGTTCAGTTCAGTTTTACGACACTGCTTTATATTTTTCTCTTTGATCCATTGATCCTTTTTGTTCATATTTTAGTTACTGTACAAAATCATTGTTCTTTTGAACTGGATAATTCATGTTCTGTTTCTCTTGTATGCAAAGAAGATCCACTGTAGGTGATTTGATCCCCCATCGATTTGGAGATTAATGCTACTTGCAGGAGGCACAACGCAGAGAGAATTAGAAATTTTTTGCAGGACTTAGAAGCAGTAGCAACTCCAGAAGAAGAACCTCGATCTTCTGAGGCGTCTTCTAGCTTTCCTATTCCATGGAAATCTCATACAAATTTAATTGAAGAAGTTATCATGGCTGAAGAGCCAAGGAGAGTGACCCTAGAAGATTACTCAAGTTCAAGTGTGCTGCAATTTTTCACCAGCATTGCATAACCAGAGGTTCGGGCACAAACAATCACATATCCACCTTCTTTGATACAGCTGATTCAAAATAATCTATTTCATGGTCTACCAAATGAAGACCCATACGCACACCTGGCCACTTACATTGAAATATGCAATACTATTCGATTGGCTGGTGTGCCTGAAGATGCAATTCGATTGAGTTTGTTTTCATTCTCATTATCTGGAGAAGCTAAGAGGTTCTTTTCACCAATTTCCAGATGAATCGTTGAGTGAGGCCCTAGAAATATTCAAAGGCTTGTTAAGAAAAAATCCCACTCACGGTTTTTAGAACCGATAAAACTCAATATCTTTATAGATGGGTTAAGACCATAATCTAAGCAGCTTCTTGATGCTTCAGCTGGGGGTAAAATCAAGATGAAGACTCCTAAATAAGCAATGGACCTTATTGAAAACATGGTTGCTAGTGATATTGCCATCTTAAGAGACAAAGCCCACTTCCCAACCAAGAAGAGCTTATTGGAGCTTACATCGCAAGATACGTTGTTGGCACAGAACAAGTTGCTATCCAAGCAACTGGAGGCATTAACAGAAACACTCAGTAAGTTGCCAACTCAAATACATTCTTCATAATCTTTACCATCTACTATTTTGCAGGTTGCAGGGTGTGCCATCTGTGGTGGAGCTCACAATTCTGGTTGTTGTATCCTCAATGAAGAACCAGCTCATGAAGTCAATTATATGGGGAACCAGCCAAGACAAAATTTCAATGCAGGTGGATATTCCAGATTTCAACATGGCCAACCATATAATTCACAACAGGGATAGTGGAGGAATCACCCTGGAAACTAGTTCAACAAAGACCAGGGTGGTCCATCTACAAGGCCACAACAACAAGGGCCTAGTCTCTATGATCGAACAACGAAGCTGGAAGAGACTCTAGCTCAATTTATGCAGGTATCTATGTCAAACCATAAGAGCACAGAGTCTGCCATAAAGAATTTGGAAGTCCAAGTGGGCTAGCTCATGAAGCAATTAGCATATAAACCATCAAGCAGTTTTATAGCAAACACAGAGAAAAATCCTAAGGAAGAGTGTAAAGTTGTAATGACAAGGAGCAGAATGGCAATTCAAGCTGATGAAGGTAGAGCTAAAGGGAAGGTGGAGGGATATAAACCACATTCGGCAGATGAGCCGGCACTGGAATCAGTTATTGATCTTATTGAACTTAAGGAAGTTGTGGAAGACGAAGATGACCAACAAGAGAGAGAGACCAATAAAAAAGAGTGAAATAGGAATAAAGATGAAGGAAGAAAAAGAAAAAGGAAAAGGAAAGGAAGAAATAGAAAAAGAAAAAATCAGAAAAATGAAAAAGAAAAAGAGAAGGTTGATGATGAGAAAAAGAAAAGCAAGTGTGAGGTTTCAAGAGAGAAAAAGAGAAAGATTACTTCAGCTGAAGGCAAGGAAGTACCATATCCATTGGTACCTTCCAAGAAGGATAAAGAGCGACACTTAGCCAGATTTCTTGACATTTTAAAGAAGCTAGAGATCACTTTGCCTTTTAGAGAAGCTCTCCAACAGATGCCACTCTATGCCAAATTTTTAAAAGACATGCTGACAAAGAAGAACCAGTATATCCATAGTGACACAATAGTTGTGGAAGGAAATTGTAGTGTTGTCATTCAACGCATCCTTCACCCAAAGCATAAGGATCCCGGAAGTGTCACTATACAGTGTTTTATTGGTGAGGTTGTTGTGGGTAAAGCTCTCATAGACTTGGGAGCTAGTATCAATTTAATGCCTGTCTCCATGTGCCAACGACTTGGAGAAATAGAGATAATTCCCACACGCATGACCCTCTAGTTGGTTGATCGCTCCATCACAAGACCATATGGAGTGATCGAAGACGTTTTGGTTAGGGTCAAACATTTGATCTTTCCAGCTGATTTTGTAGTGATAGACATTGAAGAAGATGTTGAAATTCCCCTAATTCTTGGAAGACCTTTTATGTCTACCGCAAGCTATGTGGTAGACATGGGGAAGAGGAAACTACAAATGGCCATAGAAGACCAGCAAATCAATTTTGATATGTTTCATGAAGAGAAAGCTTTGCCTGACCAAAATGTTTGTTTGAAGGTGAATGTGATGGAGGAAAAGAGACTAGAGAAGAAGGTTCTAGAAGTTGGAACCTTGTTGGGCCCAGGATAACAGGATAATGCATCAAGCTAGTGACGTTAAAAGAGCGCTTACTGGGAGGCAACCCAACTTTTCTTTCCTTTTTCTCTTTTTCATTCTTATCTCTTGCATGTAGTTAGGATAATTGCTTGTGATTGTGATTAATTTTGCATCTTGTTTAGTAGTGAACAAGGGGGGTTTTAAGCTCATGTGAAGAGAATGACAGAAAAGTTAGAAAAATTTTTCAATTGTCCATCCGCTAAGCATAACCCTTGCGCTAAGCACCATGTCTTCACATGCTAAGCCTGAGCTTGCTCGCGCTAAGCGCTTAGACCCCTAACTTGTTGGTTGAATAGTTCAGCTAAGCTCACATCACTGCGCTAAGCCCAGCATCTTCACTAGAAGTAAACTTCAAGCAGTGGGCTTAGCAGAGATGATGCGCTAAGCGCCACTTTTTCTCTAGAAAAAATTTATTGTAGCAGCACTAAGCGCGTTGTCCTGAGCTAAGCCCTAGATCCATTCTGGAATAGAGCTTTCATAGTTGGGCTTCGCCGCAGGATGCGCTAAGTCCCAATCTCTTATTGTTCTTGAATTATTGGAAGTGCGCTTAGCGCGCCTATTGTGCTAAGCCTGAACTACTCTCTGTAAGTTGAAGCTTGATTGCACGCTAAGCCTTACATCTCAGGCTAAGCGAATATTGCAGAAATTTTTGTGTTGCAGAAAGCGCTAAGCGCCACCTGCTATGCTAAGCCCCAGATGCTCACTAGAATTTGAAACTTCAAGTTGGGCTTAGCGCGAGTTTAGGTTAAGCGCTTGGGCTTTAAACTCAAACGTCACATTGGCACGCTAAGCGTAGCTATGCACTAAGCGCGCCAAACAAAAATGCTAAAATGAATTAGAACTACCATAGGCAGTTACCTTTACACAAAACTTTTGCTTCTTTTGTTGTGCCTACCTTCTGCGTGTATGTGCATTTTGCTGTTGTGCCTCAAGCACTTCCTGCATCTTCCTTGCTTCTTCTTGCATTCCATCACAATCCAAGTAAGTAGTGCTTCATTTTCATTTTCATGCTTTGAACCTTAGGATAGACGAATTCTTGCTTTGTTAGCTTGCATTGTTGTGTAGGTTAGGGTTTCTAGCTTTAGGGTTTGTTAATTTAGGATTTAGGTTGAGTTGTAAGCCCATTAGGGGCAATGCTGCAAAAAGGGGTGAGAACCCCTGTGTTTCTGTTTGGAAATCGCGATGAACACGCTAAGCACACCTACTGTGCTTAGCCTGTTCATCGCAGCTGTTAAATTTTTGGATTTCCAGATGATCGCGCTAAGCGGACCATGTCGCGCTAAGCGCGTTCACCCCTGCTGGTAAACAAAAACGATGAACTCGCTAAGCGCATTTGTGCGCTAAGCGGGACTAGTGTTTCAAAAATTTAGGATTTTTGAAATTTTTGTTTAGCGTTAAGCCTGACCTGCCAGGCTAAGCGCCAATATGCTTCTGTTTTTCAATCCTTTGAATAAGGCTAAGCGCAGTTGCTGCGCTAAGCCCTTGTTTTGTATCAAGGAGGTTGAGCTAAGCGCGCCCTACTGCGCTAAGCTCAACTCTCTCACTATTTTTGAGTTTTTGTGGTTAGGCTAAGCACGTCCTATGCGCTAAGCCTAAGGGTCATTCTGCTAAGGCTGAGTTAAGCCCAACATGCTGCACTAAGCCCAGACCCTCTTTTGTTTTGAAAATTGTAGATTTAGGCTAAGCCCAGCATGTTGCGCTAAGCCTAATTTGCAGAAAAATATTTTCTGTGTCTTTAGGCTAAGCACGAGTTTGGTGCGCTTAGCCCATGAGTAAAATTTTATAAGGTGCGCTAAGCCCAGCCTGGTGCGCTAAGCGCTCAGTTCAATTTTTAGTGTTATTTTTCTGTTTTGTTGAAAATAACCCTGACTAATCTTGTTGTTTGATCTTATATTTTCAGATGGCATCAAAGAAGAGAAAGGCACCTACCACACCTTCCCAGGTCTGATATAACCGATCCAGGTTCACTTCTCCTGAGGCCTGGGAAAGGTACACTGACATTGTTGTACCTAGGAAGCTACTTCCAGAAAGAAATGTTGTAATCTACCACAGTGAGTTTGATGAGTTCAAGGAAGAATTGGAGAGAAGAAAATGGGATAAGGAGTTGACCAGTTTTGATGAAGGCAGCATTGATGTTGCCATTGTGAAAGAGTTTTATGCTAGCCTCTATGATCCCGAGGATAAATCACCTAAGCAGGTGAGGGTGAGAGGCCATTTGGTGAAGTTTGATGAGGACACGCTGAATACCTTCTTGAAGACCCTTGTAATCATCAAGGATAGGGATACATTATTAGCTTACTCTAGATTTGCACTCTTGAGGCCTGATCCTCAGGAGTTGGCAGCCATGCTCTGCATCCCAGGGAGGGGATTTGAGCTTAATGTTGACGGCTTGCCACTGAAGATCCTCAGGAAGAACATGACCACACTCGTTCAGACTTGGAGTTTTCTTTCTTACTCCAACTTGGTCCCTACCTCCCATACTTCTGATATCACACTAGATCGGGCCAAGTTGATTTATGGCATTATCATGAAGATGGACATGAATCTGGGCTACCTCATCTCCCACCAGATTTCTATCATTGCCTAGCATGACTCCTCTAGGTTTGGATTTCCAGCCTTAATCACAGCTTTGTGTAAAGCTAGAGGAGTCACATCAAATTCTAGATCCTTGGAGAGCCTTAGCCCTGCCATTAACTTGGCATATATAAAGAAGAATTGTTGGAATCTAGATGATCCAACAGTGACATTCAGAGGGCCAAGGAAGGCCAGGGGTAAGAGATATGAGGCTTCCCCTACTTTAGCAACACCAGATACTTTTGCTCCTTCTTCATCTACTTTACCAGATTCTTTAGCACCATCCACTTCGACTCCACATCTTCCACAGTTACCAGCTTCAGCTCCCACTCCCTTACTAGCTCCATCAGTTCCAGCTCCTCCTATAGAACCCTCCTCA
Organism: Glycine max; assembly: GCF_000004515.6. Taxonomy (NCBI): domain Eukaryota; kingdom Viridiplantae; phylum Streptophyta; class Magnoliopsida; order Fabales; family Fabaceae; genus Glycine; species Glycine max. The sequence continues at coordinate 27,688,920 of NC_038246.2, forward strand.
TTCACTTCAGAGACATTACTTTTCATGCTCCAAAGCCTGCACAGAGACCAAATCATCATCATACAGAGGTTGCAGAGCTCTGGCCAGCAGCCAGCTATGAGTGTGGAGGAGTTCCTTGCACAGGTGGCTTGGCCAAGAGTCCAGCCTTCTCCTTCAGGAGGGGGTGAGGCCTCCGCAGCCCAAGAGCTTGTGCCAGCAGAGGAGCCTATGCCAGATGCAGAGGATGAGCCTGTTCCTCTTGAGCCATTTATATTTGAGACTGATCTAGTCGCTCAGGAGGAAGCAGTAGCTCAAGAGCTTACTTCTCCAGTTCTTATCTCTCCAGCACCTATATCTAAAGACACCATGCCATCAGCACCAACCATGGAGCAAGAGCAACCCATTCTTCAGGATGCACCAGCTGCTCCGGTGCTAGATCTAAACGAGCATGCAGAAGATCAGCAATAGGATGATCAGGAGTTTTAAATTCTGCATAGTTTTTAAAATTTTTCAAATGATGAACAGTTTATTTTATCAGTTATTTATTTCATGTCAGTTATTTAGTTTATGCTTTATTAGCCTTTTAATTTCTGTTGTTTTAGTGTCGATTGCTTGTACAAAAAGCTTGTTTGAACAGTGAAATGATTGAATCTTTTTTTAGTGGTTTGTTTGATATGAAATGAGTGTTTGTGAATGATTTGAATGAGAAAATGTATGAATTAAGTGGACTAGAATGATTAGATGTTTGTTTTAATTAAGCTTGCAGCCATTAGAAGATAAAGAACATGTGATTAGAAGTATGACTGAAAATGTTAGTCAGTTTGTCAGATTGATTGTGAAGGAATGCATTGACCGTATCCCGGTGAGAGTGTGATCCTTAAATTTTGAGAGAAACAACTATCATTTAGTACTGATTTTTGCATGAATCTCTGAAGTATGGACTGAATGCATGAATTGAGGATGATGAAGGCCATGTTTTGATTGTGATAGTTACTTAGCCAAAAAGCTGACCACGTGCTTAAAGGATTTATCCCTAGCACCCAGTTTGAGCTGAATGAATTATTGATTGATTGAACCTTGAGCCTATACAGTGTTATCTCCTGATACCTTGTCTTAGGTTGTAGGAGAGCATCATCCACAGAAAGCTTGGTTCAAAGTAATTTGTCCCAAATTTGGAGGAGTAATTGCCAAGTTAAATTTGTTCCAAATTTGGGGGAGACACTGGGTAAGAATTGAAATGATCAAAGTAAATAGCATACACACACTATTTCCGTATATACACATACTATTTCTGTATATATGTTCAAAAAAAATTGTAAGTATAAATAAAAATGTATAAAAGTGTGTGTGTTGCAAGTCAATGAAATGAAAGCTAAGTGCTTAAATAAGAGGCAAGTATTGGGGTAGGAATGAATGAAAAGTAAAGGTTTATCTATGGATGAATGTTCTCCTCGAATCTAAGGTTTTGAATCCTAGAAAAACCATGATTTGTTGGTAGCCCAACCTCATTTCAAGCCTAGAAAGTCCTTCGGATTCATTTTGTGTGTTTATTTCTGTATGGTATGAGATGAAATGCAAAGATTAGGACTTGTGTTAGTTGTTTATGATGGAATGAGCCTAAACATTTGTGCTTGAGTGAAACAATGACTGTGAGGCTTTGGTTGATGATCCTTCCTTGATATATGTCATTCTTACTACCTTATTTCAGATGTGAGCCTAATAAATATGTCCCTATCATTGAAAAGCTGCAGGTTTGTGAAAAGCAATTGATTGAAGCATTCCATGATATTCATTTCATATGATTGAATTTCTTTGTGAAGCAAACACCATTTGGATTGACCACTGTATTTTGTCACTTGAGGAAAAGTGAACTATTCTTTCTTTGCTTGAGAACAAGCAAAACTGTAAATTTGGGGGAGTTTGTTAGTCCTCTTATACGACTAACTTTTGTATAGAAAACATTTTCCAAAACTTATATATGTAGAAGCAAAGCTTCATGGTGAATCAAAGGTGTTTTGATGATAACAATGATGATAACAAAAGATGATGACAAAGGTGATGACAAAAAGCTCAAAGATCAATCAACGAACAACTCAAGTGAATCAAGAACAATTCAAGAGTTCAAGAAAAGAATCAAGAAGAATTCAAGACTCAAGAAGAAAGCCTAGAATCAAGAATCAAGATTCAAGGTTCAAGATCTCAAGAATCAAGATCAAGATTCAAGACTCAAGATTCAAGAATGAAGAAAAGACTCAATCAAGATAAGTATTAAAAAGTTTTTCAAAACTTTGAATAGCACATGAGTTTTTGACAAAACCTTTTACCAAAGAGTTTTTACTCTCTGGTAATCGATTACCAGATTGTTGTAATCGATTACCAGTAGCAAAATTGTTTTGAAAAAGTTTTCAAATTGAATTTACAACGTTCCAATTATTTTCAAAAATTTGTAATCGATTACAATGTTTTGGTAATCGATTACCAGTGCCTTTGACCGTTGAAATTCAAATTCAAATGTGAAGAGTCACATCCTTTCACATAAAAGCTTTGTGTAATCGATTACACTTATTTGGTAATCGATTACCAGTGACTGTTTCTGAATAAATCAAAAGATGTAACTCTTCAAAAGGTTTTTGACTTTTTCAAATTGGTTTTAAGTTTTTTCTAAAAGACATAAGTCTTCTAAATGGTTGTCTTGACCAGACATGAAGAGTCTATAAAAGCAAGGCTTTGTTTTGCATTTCAAGTATCTTGAATACTTTTCCAATCATTTCATTACAATCCTTTACAAGCCTTGAATCTCTTTGAACTTCTTCTTCTTCTTTGTACCAAAAACTTTCTGAAGTTTTCTGGTTTTCCAAACCTTGAAAACTTGTGCTATTCATCTTTTCATTCTCTTCTCCCTTTGCCAAAAAGAATTCGCCAAGGACTAACCGCCTGAATTCTTTTTGTGTCTCTCTTCTCCCTTTTCCAAAAGAACAAAGGACTAACCGCCTGAATTCTTTTGTGTCTCCCTTCTCCCTTGTCAAAGAATTTAAAACGACACAGTCTGAGAATTCTTTTGATTCTTCCCATTCCCTAATACAAAAGTGTTCAAAGGACTAACCACCTGAGAATTATTTTGTATCCCCATTCACAAAGTATCAAAGGTTTAACAGCTTGAGATCTTTGTCTCAACACATTGGAGGGTACATCCTTTGTGGTACAAGTAGAGGGTACATCTACTTGGGTTTGACTGAGAACAAGAGAGGGTACATCTCTTGTGGATCCGTTCTAGTGGAGGATACATCCACTAGGTTCAAAGAGAACAAGGGAGGGTACATCCCTTGTGGATCTTTGCTTGTAAAAGGATTTTTACAAGGTTGAAAGAAATCTCAAGGATCGCAGGTCGCTTGGGGACTGGATGTAGGCACGGGTTGTTGCTGAACCAGTATAAAAACTCTTGTGTGTTTGTTTCCTTCTTCCCTACTCTTTTACTTTCCGCTGTGCATTTAATTTCCGCTTTTACTTTCTGTTAAGTTTTCTCTTCTACTCCTCATTCTCTTAACAATTTAGTAAAAGCCTTAAAAGAGTAATTTTTTAATTAGTAAAGGTTTAGGAATAATTAATTCAACCTCCCTTCTTAATTATTCTGAGGCCACTCGATCCAACAAGTGGTATCAGAGCAGGTTTCTTGTAGAATGGCCTCCTCAAATCCCTTGTTTCCTGAAGGAAATTCCATTCACAGACCACCCATTTTCAAAGGTGAGGGTTACCATTATTGGAAAACCCGCATATAGATATTCATTGAAGCCATAGATCTAAATATATGGGAAGCAATAGAATTAGGACCACATATACCCATTATAGTAGATGTAAGCACAAGCACTACAAACCAAAAACCTAGAGATCAGTGGACAGAAGTAGATAAGGGAAAAATCCAGTACGATCTCAAAGCCAAAAATATCACCACTTCAGCCCTAGGGATAGATGAGTACTTTAGAGTGTCAAATTGTACTAATGCCAAGGATATGTGGGATACTCTTCAGTTAACCCATGAAGGAACCACAGATGTAAAAAGGTCTAGAATAAACCCTTACCCATGAATATGAATTATTTAGGATGAACCCAAATGAAAATATCCATAGTTTGCAATAGAGATTTACACATATAGTAAACCATCTTGCATCTTTAGGAAAAATCTTTCCCAATGAAGATTTAATTAATAAAGTCTTAAGATGTTTAAGTAGGGAATGGCAGCCCAAGGTAACTGCTATTTCTGAAAGCAAAGATCTCTCTTCCATGTCTCTTGCCACTTTATTTGGTAAATTGCAGGAACACGAGATGGAACTTCAACGCCTCAATCAGAATGAAGAAAATGAAAAAAAGAAGAGAAGCATAGCCCTTAAAGCCTCATCTTCAATACAAGAAGAAAACGAAGAAGAAGATTAAGATGATGAAGAAGATTTTTCTTTCTTTGTTAAGAAATTTCATAAATTTATCAAGAAAAGAAGAATTGACAGGCGTCAGAATTTCAATAATGGAAGAAAATCACAAGATGATTCTCAAGTCCTTAGGTGCTACAAATGCAACCAAATTGGTCACATCAAGGACAACTGTCCGTCAAATGAAGAATGGTCGGAGAAAAGTGAAAAGAAAAGATTTGACGAAAGAAGAACTAAGAAAGCATACATTGCATGGGATGACAATGATTCATCCGATGGTTTGGAAAAGGAGATTAATCTTCTAACCAAAGATTATGAAAGTGACGAGAACATCTCTCAAGGATGAAAAACAAGGAGAAAAAGCATGATCCTCATATTTGAAGATCTAGACACTTCAATCCTGAAAAAGGTAATATCAAAACCATTATCTTATTAAAATTTCTCTTAAAGTTGAAATTTTTATTCAAACAATTTGATTATGATGACTAACAATTCTTTATTTGTTTGTCTTTTGATTGTTTGAAATCATGAGTATATTTGCTTGATTGATTTCATTTTATTTGCATGAAATATTCATTCATATATTTAAGTAAAATCAATATTCTTCATACTTGTGTTTTGATTGTTTTTTGATAAAATTGATTATCTTCATGTTTTAAATATTTTTGCATGACATGATATGTCAATTACATGATTGAAAATTATTCATAAAGTATTTTCAAATGTAGTTTTCATAAAAAATACTTTGATAGTAACTCAAAACTTCTTCTATCCTAGAAAGCCTTCTATTTTTGTTTTCTGGCTAAAATAACCACTGGTAATTCATTACCATAATAGTGTAATCGATTACAAGCAGTTATTTCTGGCAAAGTTGTTCTCTGGTAATCGATTACCATATTTGTGTAATCGATTACGATGCGTCCCTGCACCTATATATTCAAATTTCAAATTCTGAAACCTGCAACCTTTTTCTCTCTCGAAAACCCTCGCCCCCAATTTTTCTTCCAGCCATATCTCACTCAATTCTTGTCCAAATCACTCCCCGCAAAGCCCAAACTTCATTTTTTTCAATCTATTTCATTTGAACCAATTGAAATCCCGAAAAAACTCCTCAAATGGCGGAACCATCGAAAAAGCGAAAAGGAACCTCGAGTCGAAGTCAGTGGCATTCAGGGTCATAGGAAGCCCCAATTCCTCCCTCCATTCCCTCTGGATCATTATTCTCATCAGAGGAACAGCATATACGGTACACAAACCTCTTTTCCTCTTGTTCCATTGTAGACCCAAAATTCATTGATATGGAGTTCTTCTCAAATGAGAATTTTGAATGCTTCCAAGCATTTGAAAACTCCAATCTTATTCCATTCATGTCTCTGAAATTACCTGTCTATTCTGAATTAGTCAAAGCTTTCTATTCTAATTTAGAAATCCATGAAGGTACCCTAATGTCTGAAGTTTATGGGATTAAGATGGTCATTGACCAATCCCTATTTTATGACTTAACAAAATTACCAAGTGAAGGTGTACCTTTTGAGGGTGCATTGATTGATGAATGGAAATTTGATTTCTCTGTGCATGATGCCCGCCGGTTGGTTTGCACCAACCAAGCGAATATGACCAGAAGACTTCTTGTCGGTTCATTGGCTTTTGAGAGTCGCATCCTCCATTACCTTATTGTTCGCATCTTACTCCCTAGATCTTCAAACCTTGCTCAGGTTTCTGAAGAAGATCTCATTGTCATGTGGGCCTTTCATAAAGGTTTACAAATTGATTGGGCACACCTTGTTTGATATCGCATGCATAAGGCATTACGATTGAATGCCCCATTGCCTTATCCTCATCTTGTTACCTTTTTCCTTCAAAACTTCAACATCCCTCTTGATTTTGAACCTTATGTTCCAATCAAGAAATCATTCCTTATAGGCGCTTCAGTCATAGCATCCTTTGGTTACATAAAGGAGCATGATGGCTCTTGGGTGAAGAAAGGTGCTAGAAATGTTGGTGAAGAAGGACATGAAGGAGAAGATTCATCTCTTCTTTCGAAGATTATGGAAAAGTTTGATGGTCTTCAAACCTTTGTTGGTGAGATGTTTGATACCTTGGAATTGCAAGTGGATATGCGCTTCAATGAAATGGAGTCAAGAATGACAAAGTTTAAAGAAGATGTATCTTACATTCGGTCAAGCTTCGATCTTCCACCACCGCCGCCACCATCATCTTAGAATTATATTTTAATATTATTATTACTACTTTGATTTTCAGCCTTGTATTTTGGATATATTATTATGGTATTTGAACAAATTTCCCTATTTGCAAGGTATGTTTGAACAAATATTAAGTATGTTATTTGACTATATGGATTTTATAGTTAATCTATTCATGGTTGTTTGCTTCATGGTTTTTATGGTTCTTGCTTCTTGCTTCATGATTTGGTTGATATTTTTTCATGAACATTGTATGAATGTTTAGTTATATTTTGATATGCCCTTTGGCTTTTTGTTGATGCCAAAGGGGGATGGAAATGGGATTAAATCAAGAACTCACATGAGTAATCAATTTAATTTTAAGATAAGCATAAATTCAAAAACAAAGGGGGATAATTTATGAGAGTGATCGACTAGGAAAAAGTGTGTGTGTGTTTCTTGATTTCAGAAGTTGTCATCATCAAAAAGGGGGAGATTGTAGAAGCAAAGCTTCATAGTGAATCAAAGGTGGTTCAAAGGTGTTTTGATGATAACAATGATGATAACAAAAGATGATGACAAAGGTGATGACAAAAAGCTCAAAGATCAATCAAAGAACAACTCAAGTGAATCAACAACAATTCAAGAGTTAAAGAAAAGAATCAAGAAGAATTCAAGACTAAAGAAGAAAGCCTAGAATCAAGAATCAAGATTCAAGGTTCAAGATCTCAAGAATCAAGATCAAGATTCAAGACTCAAGATTCAAGAATGAAGAAAAGACTCAATCAAGATAAGTATTAAAAAAATTTTCAAAACTTTGAATAGCACATGAGTTTTTGACAAAACCTTTTACCAAAGAGTTTTTACTCTCTGGTAATCGATTACCAGATTGTTGTAATCAATTACCAGTAGCAAAATTGTTTTGAAAAAGTTTTCAAATTGAATTTATAGCGTTCCAATTATTTTCAAAAACCTGTAATCGATTACAATGTTTTGGTAATCGATTACCAGTGCCTTTGAACGTTGAAATTCAAATTCAAATGTGAAGGGTCACATCCTTTCACATAAAAGCTTTGTGTAATCGATTACACTTATTTGGTAATCGATTACCAGTGACTGTTTCTGAATAAATCAAAAGATGTAACTCTTCAAAAGGTTTTTGACTTTTTCAAATTGGTTTTAAGTTTTTTCTAAAAGACACAAGTCTTCTAAATGGTTGCCTTGACCAGACATGAAGAGTCTATAAAAGCAAGACTTTGTTTTTCATTTCAAGTATCTTGAATACTTTTCCAATCATTTCATTACAATCCTTTACAAGCCTTTAATCTCTTTGAACTTCTTCTTCTTCTTTGTACCAAAAACTTTCTGAAGTTTTCTGGTTTTCCAAACCTTGAAAACTTGTGCTATTCATCTTTTCATTCTCTTCTCCCTTTGCCAAAAAGAATTCTCCAAGGACTAACCGCCTGAATTCTTTTTGTGTCTCTCTTCTCCCTTTTCCAAAAGAACAAAGGACTAACCGCTTGAATTCTTTTGTGTCTCCCTTCTCCCTTGTCAAAGAATTCAAAATGACACAGTCTGAGAATTCTTTTGATTCTTCCCATTCCCTAATACAAAAGTGTTCAAAGGACTAACCGCCTGAGAATTCTTTTGTATCCCCATTCACAAAGTATCAAAGGTTTAACAGCCTGAGATCTTTGTCTCAACATAGTGGAGGGTACATCCTTTGTGGTACAAGTAGAGGGTACATCTCCTTGGGTTTGACTGAGAACAAGAGAGGGTACATTTCTTGTGGATCAGTTCTAGTGGAGGATACATCCACTAGGTTCAAAGAGAACAAGGAAGGGTACATCCCTTGTGGATCTTTGCTTGTGTCGCAACCTACCCTTCGGCGGGAGGGCGACGCGTGACTCGCGGGATGCGTGTTCTACGAAAGGAATACGCGCGGAGTCGCCACCAACGTTTATTTGAGGAAAACGTCGGAAAAACCGGAAAAGACGCGATCTACGAACTTTTAAGTGAAATGCTCGGGAGTTGTATTTACGCACGGGGAAGGTATTAGCACCCCACACGTCCGTCCCAAGGGACGGCAGCCTTTAATCGAATGTGCAAACATGACTTTGATTTTTACGTTCCCTTTTTATGTCTTTATATCCTTTATACCCTTTTTATATTTTTCTCTTTTTGTGGTCGACAAGGGTGTTTCCCTTTGCTCCTACGTATTCCTCAATTGCGATGAGGAAATCAGACCTACGTAGTTCTTTCTTATGCGTGAATCAAGTGATTCTTTTTTACTTAAAAGGTGATCATTTTAAGGCGTTGGACCTTGAAAATGATCCATTTTACTTAGTAAGAAACATAAATGATAAACTTTCAAAATCCTATTTTTGTGGACGAGCTTGACTAGGCGAGTCGATTTTAGCCTTAGTTTCACTTTAGTTATTTAGTCAATTCAATTAAGAATGAGAAATCCCAAAGAGAAAACGTCCGATTGATTTTTCGCTTTATTTTACCAAAAGGTATTTTTTATTATTATATTATTATTTACCTCTTTTTTTTTATTTCCAACGTGGTTATGGCACGACCGAACGGTCGGAATTCATTTTAACCAAAGTTGACGGATAATACAATTCAAACGATCGGTGGAAATTTATTTTATTTTTAGGTTAAGCGAGAAATGACTTAAATAAAATGGCTTAAGCACGTCAAAAGGGGGTATAAAAAGTAAATGAAACGAGAATAAAAATACATGAAACCAAATGTGGACCACCACGGGTACATAGAATGAATTGAAAAGCTTGGTTTGAGGTACTTACCCGTTGAATACTGAAGAACGAATGAAGAACGCCGAAGAACGGTCGAAAACCTTCGCGAAATCACTCATGGAAACGTTACGGAAGCGCCTCGGCTTGCATTTTCTTCACGGAAACAATTTTCCTAAGAAAATTCGAAAGAGAGAGAAGTGCCTAAGGGGCTGAACCCTTTTCCACTTCACTTCTCCCCCTATTTATAGAAAATTGGGGGAGAAGCTTGCCACCCAGCTCGCCCAGGCGAGCAGGGTTGCTTCCTCCAGAAGCAACAGCCTTCTGGAGGAATCTTCTGGAGGGCCCAAGTGGGCTTGGTTGCTATTTGCACCCCCATTTTTACTAAGTACACCCCCTGCCTTTTTTTGTGATTCTTTTTTCGTAAAGTTACGGAAACTTACGAATTTCGTAACGATACTTGTTTTCTTTTCGTAATGTTACGGAACCTTGCGGATCACATAATCATCCCCTTTTTGACTTACGGAATGTTACGGAACCTCACTAATTGTGCAACGATGCTTCCATTTGATCTCCGGTGTGTCACGAAACGTTACGGATTGTGCATCAATATTTTTTTTGTTTTCCGGCATGTCCCGGAATTTCACAAATTGCCTAATGATGGGTGCCAAGCACCTCACAAGGACCAAACAAAAGTTGCATGTCATCAAGCAAAGGTCCCCGGACGAAATTAGGGTATGACAGTTGCCCCTCTTTACTTGTCTTTTATTGGAGATAAAAGGGAAGTAAAGATAAGACACTAATTTCGTTCCTCTCAGTTGACGAAAGTCGCGGGTGACCATAAAATCTCCGCATGCACATGACTTGTTGTCCCCGGGGGAACAAAAGGTGCCAAAGACGATGTCAGTCTCTACATGCTATCAAGCGTTCTGTCTTACAGATAGCAAAAGAATGTTTATACGGATAACCACTCGGGTATTTCCGCCCGTCAGCGTGACTCAAATGTCAGTATCACAGATCTTGTGAGCGCGGAAGATGACGTAACTCTCCGCGTGTCAACGGGCTTGTCGGCCGCGATTGACGAAAGGTGCAGAATGACCATAATTTGTCTCTGCGTGCCATCGGACACAACTGTGTCTAAATGGTAAAAAGGTGTGCAGAATGACCATAATTTGTCTCCGCATGTCATCGGACCCGCCGCCTCTGGATGACAAAAGGGCGCAGAATGACCATAATTTGTCTCTGCGTGCCACCGGACACAACTGTGCCTGAATGACAAAAGGGTGCGCAGAATGACCATAATTTGTCTCCGCATGTCATCGGGCCAGCCGCCTCTGGATGACAAAAGGGCGCAGAATGACCATAATTTGTCTCTGCGTGCCATCAGACACAACTGTGCCTGAATGGCAAAAGGGTGCGCGGAATGACCATAATTTGTCTCCGCATGTCATCGGGCCCGCCGCCTCTGGATGACAAAAGGGCGCAGAATGACCATAATTTGTCTCTGCGTGCCATCGGACACAACTGTGTCTGAATGGAAAAAAGGTGTGCGGAATGACCATAATTTGTCTCCGCATGTCATCGGGCCCGCCGCCTCTGGATGACAAAAGGGCGCAGAATGACCATAATTTGTCTCTGCGTGCCATCGGACACAACTGTGTCTGAATGGCAAAAAGGTGTGCGGAATGACCATAATTTGTCTCTGCATGTCATCGGGCCCGCCGCCTCTGGATGACAAAAGGGCACAGAATGACCATAATTTGTCTCTGCGTGCCATCAGACACAACTGTGCCTGAATGGCAAAAAGGTGTGCGGAATGACCATAATTTGTCTCCGCATGTCATCGGGCCCGCCGCCTCTGGATGACAAAAGGGCGCAGAATGACCATAATTTGTCTCTGCGTGCCATCGGACACAACTGTGTCTGAATGGCAAAAAGGTGTGCGGAATGACCATAATTTGTCTCCGCATGTCACATGACCTCAGGGTCAGTATGACAGAGATTGTGGGGCGGCCGACAAAAGCAAGGCTCTTGCTCCTACGTATCCTCAATGAGGAACTCAGACCTACGTAGTTCTGGATAACTTGTGAGACTTGAAAAAGTCTCCACCGGAAGATGCTGACATCTCCGGAAAGGGCGCAGATGACCACATTGGCCTCTGCTCGTCAATCACACTTGGGGTCACTGAATGACGAGGTGCGGATAACCGTAAGGTGTCTCCGCGGGCTACCAGCTCTTGGGTCATGGTAACAAAGGTGGTGTGGTCGACAAAAGCGAGGCTCTTGCTCCTACGTATCCTCAAATGAGGAACTCAGACCTACGTAGTTCTGGATAACTTGTGAGACTAGAAAAAGTCTCGGTGTTTTCTCCACTAAAATGCAAACATGCTTTAGTAAAGAGACAAATATTCCAACTGATTAGAGCAGCATATGCTTTTTTGAGTGAAAAACAATGCGTCTACCGGGGAAGGAGAGTATGCTGATGAAATTTTCTGATAACCACAAATGAGATTTTTGGATGTTTAGCATTTCGTTTCTAAATGACCATTTAGAGGAAACACCGGGTTTGACAAAAATAGAAGAAAATTACTCAAAGTGTATCAATCTCGCACAGGTAAGTGTTTCATCCTAATTCCGAACCATAGATATGTCATGACTTGACTTTGCAAATTATTTCCTATCAAATCAAAGATTACATGCGTGATCATGGATCAATAGGACTTCCCTTGGAAATGGGTTCTTTTGGTGGGTTTTTCGGCTTTTGACTTATTTGATTTTTTCTAGCTTTTTTCCTTTTCTGTTTTGGTTTAGTGCGGGGCGAAAAAGTCACCGACGCACAGGATTTTGGTTGGTAATCAAAGGCAGAAGACCACTTTAGGTAATGGTTTCCTTTCCTTCCTTTTGTTCATTTGGTGACAATTCTGTATTGCTCAGATATTGTCTGGTCCAAAGACCTTTCTGCACATTTCTTCTGATTTCTTTCGGTCCTTGATCAGGAGCTTTCTTTCCTTCTTCTTCGTCTTTTTTTTACTTTCTCCCATTCTTTGATTGGGAATTTCCTTTCTTTTCTTTTTGCTTTCTCCCACTCTTTGATTGGAAATTTTCCTTTCTTTTCTTTTTGCTTTCTCTTTGATTGGAAATTTTTCTTTCTTTTCTTTTTTTGCTTCCGAGGGTAAGGATTGACATTCTCACCCTGGGTCAAGGTTTATGGTGAGTCAAGATTTTGGCTCAAGACTTGTAGAATGGCTAGACATGATACATGTCAGGGTTTGGTTTGGTTTAAGGATAAAAGGGATGCCCCACATTATTTCCATGACACAAATGCAAAAATGATGATTTGGAAATTTTATGCAAAACTGGTCATGCATGCACCTATGCGGACACTCAAGTGTCAAATTTTTATGGTCATGTGATGCTAGGGCTCAGGATTCATTTCCTCTATTTTAAATCAACCCAATGTTTCCAAAATATGTTCTTTTATCAATTTGTGCATTCATCCTAGTCCACTTTGGGCATCTGGGAAAATTTTTACAGCGTCCACCCTTCGGGTGTACACACATTTTTTTTCAAAAACTAGCTATGATCGGCGAATTTTCCTTTCAATCAAAAGTTGGAAATCATCTCTTTCAAAAACATGTTGGTTCTTTATCTTCTATTTTCCTTCTTTTTCTCCTTGCTCTCTCTTTCCCCTTTTTTTTTATTATTTTTATCATGATTTTTGTTTGTTTTATTTTTTTTGGACGATGTTCCTAAACGAAAAACTCTACACGGTTCCAGAATTTCAAACATCATTGATAGTAATGATATAAACACTAACGCCACAATCCAAACAAAAATGTATGCGCTGTACAAACGACAATCGAAACAACAAAAACAAACATTAGTCTCTCAAGTCAAAAAAAATAACATAACATAAAAAATGATAAAAGAAATATGAAAGAAAAACATGAATCTGGGGATCTCCCAGTCATGTAGCTCCACTCCCTCCCAAGAAGTCAAGCAAATCGGCCATCTCCTCGTCCTCGTGGGCCTCCTCTTCGTCGCCGGGAGCCTCTGGGGGCGCCTCTCCTGCTTGGGCCTCGGGCCAATCCCCGGGCCATGCGACCTCTGCCCTGAACTGGTCTGGAGTAGGGCATGAAAAAGAAGCGAAGCCCTGACTCTGCATGCTGAGGCTCAACTGGTAAAGACAATCATGGGTCTGTACATGCGCCCGATGGTTGGCTGCCTGCTGGCGAACCAAATGCCGCAAATACCGCTTTGTGTCAAATGATCCAGCCTGGCCAGCCTGATGAGGTGGCGGCGCGTCTGCGGCCTGCGGAGCATCCCCCTGAGCTTGTCTCTGGGTGCAGTACTTCTCAATAAAAGCCCGGGTGATGGGCGGCCGAATCACCTTGGTAGGTGCAACGGGGACTCCAAACGACTGGCAGAGTCCTGTGATCAGCGTGGGAAATCCCAGGGCCCTGTTGGACTTATCTGGATCCAAAGGGTGCCTGGTAGGCGCCATACCTGCAAAAATATAGATGGCATCAGCGATTAACTAAGCCACATGGATGCTCATCTGCGTCAGGATGGCGTACACCAGCTGGCACTTCGGCAGGGGGAGGTCAGAATTATGATCGGTGGGCAGGATGTTGCTGAGCAGCAAAGTCATCCATATCTGAGTCAGGGTGGTCATGTTGGTGCGCATGATCCACACCCGTCTTCCGGCAGCAGTCCGGGCAAAATCTTGCCCCGATATACATAGCAATTGGGCAATGGCCTCCTCATCGAACCCATCAGACCGGTTCCTCCTCTGGCCATACTCACACTCCTGGCCCTCTTCCAGCACTAAGGGATATCCCAGGAGCTGGCCGATAGCATCTGCATCAAACGGGATCCACTGACCCCTCACCCAGGACCTCATGTCACGCACGCCCTCCTCTGTTGGCCAAGCATTGGCATAAAATTCGAGGACTATTTCTGGATCGAACTTGGCCATGGGGGTAACCAGTGATGCCCACCGCCGGCGACCTATTTCTTCCTGGAAATCGGTATATTCATCGTCCCTGAGCTGGACGCGTCGCTCCCGGAGAAATGACCATCCCTTGATGGCCTCGAAGCGTTGCTAGTGTACAGTGCTCCTAAAGCGGTGACTGTCATACTCAGGAGCGGAACTAGTTCCTTCGGCCGCCTTATCCTTCCTGGACCTCTTTGAGGCAAGCTTCCTCGGGGCCATTTCCTGCGAAGGCAAACATTCGGAAAGTTAGTTTTACCAAGAAATGCTACTCTTAAAAAAAAATGGCATACAACCTCCTCCAATAAACACAAACATCAATGTAAATTTAGAGCAAACTCATGCACATACTTCCTTACGAACATTCACTCGCACAAGATATTCTTCTAACTAAGAAAAATGCACCCATGCACAATCAAGGCACCTTCGTTACCTAGATCACTTATATGTACTTCCAAGGCATATTTGCTACCTATATCACATGCATTTCCTTTGCTAAATTTACATACATGCATACTCAAAGCACTTTGGCTATCAAAAATTGCATACGTGCATATTCTGGTATTTCTAATACCTATACATACACAAACTTCATGATGAATCTTGGCTACCTACACAATAAGGTGCTACATTTCATGCTTTATTCAATTGTTTTTGCTACCTAAAGCCGCATGCAAATTCAAGTATATTTTCTTTTGTTGACTAAAATGGCATTAAAATTAAAAAGTATCTCTGTAAGGTATTTTCTTTACATAAAAATGCAACATATATATATTTTTTGTGAGACATTTTGACTACCAAAAATTACATGTACATACATCCAAGTATTTTGCTACCACGCCCCAAAGTGTAAATTGCCAAAGGTATTTTGCTACCTATTCTAAACCTACACATTTATGATGAACAAAATTCCTAAACATCTAGGCATAGGGAAATTATTGTAGCGTGGCTCATAGCTGATTGTTGGCCAAAAAGGGTAACTTTACCCAATATGCACCCACTCTTGTGTTCTCTTGCATAAAAAACTTTGGTTCCTAGGTGTCGCAACCTACCCTTCGGCGGGAGGGCGATGCGTGACTCGCGGGATGCGTGTTCCACGAAAGGAATACGCGCAGAGTTGCCACCAACGTTTATTTGAGAAAAACGTCGGAAAAACCGGAAAAGACGCAATCTACGAACTTTTAAGTGAAAGACTCGGGAGTTGTATTTACGCGCGGGGAAGGTATTAGCACCCCACACGTCCGTCACAAGGGACGGCAGCCTTTAATCGAATGTGCAAACATGACTTTGATTTTTACGTTCCCTTTTATGTCCTTATATCCTTTATACCCTTTTTATATTTTTTCTCTTTTTGTGGTCGACAAGGGTGTTTCCCTTTGCTCCTACGTATTCCTCAATTGGGATGAGAAAATCAGACCTACGTAGTTCTTTCTTATGCGTGAATCAAATGATTCTTTTTACTTGAAAGGTGATCATTTTAAGGCGTTGGACCTTAAAAATGACCCATTTTACTTAATAAGAAATTGAAGTGATAAACTTTCAAAAACCTATTTTTGTGGACGAGCTTGACTAGGCGAGTTGATTTTAGCCTTAGTTTCACCTTAGTTATTAGTCAATTCGTTCAAGGAAACTTCCAAAGAAAAACGTCCGATTGATTTTTTTGATTTATTTTATTCAAAGATATTTTGATTATTTTATTATTATTTTTCAAGATATTTTGATTATTTTATTATGATTTTACTTTTTTTGGTTTAACCGAGGTTATAGCATGAACAATCGGTTAGATTTCGTTTTAAAAGTGATTAAATGAGATTACAACACAAATGATCGGTTGAAATTCATTTTATCATTTATTAGGTGAGAAAACGGCTTAAATAAACGGTAAAAGCGCGTTAAAGACAGAAGAAAAGAAATCGAAAATGAACGAAATAAAGATGAAAGCTTAAAAAAACAAGAAATGAATTGAAAGTCTCGGATTCGAAAACTTACCCGTTGAAGAACGAAGAACGGATGAAGAACGGTGAAGAACGATGAAGAACGATGAAGAATTTCCACAGAATCGCTTACGGAAGCGTTACAGAAGCACTTCGACTCGATTTTTCTTCACGAAAACATGTTTTTTGCCCAAAATAGCCGAAATGCATAGCCAAAGGGGTCTTGAGAATTTTGAAACAGCTCCCCCCTCCCCTATTTATAGAAAAAAAAGGAGGTGCTTGCCGCCCAAAGACTTAATAAAGAAGATTTCTAAGCGCACCCGAATTACTAAGTTCACCCCCCTTTTCGTATTTTACAGAAAAGTTACGGAAGCCTTACAAAAGTGTTTTTGAATTTGATTTTCATCTTTTTTCTCTTCCCTTTCACCAATGTTAAGTGGAATATGCTTACTCAAGGTTTTCGGAAATTTTACGGAAGTATTACGGAAGCCGCGGAAGCCTCGGAAACCATTTTTCAAAAATGTGGAGGAGCTTGCCGCCCAGTTGCGTCCTCCTTAAGATTTGAATTGCTATTTACACCCCTATCTTGATAAGTTCACCCCCCTTACCTTTTTTGGTGATTCTTTTTTCGTAAAGTTACGGAAACTTACGAATCTCGTAACGATACTTGTTTTCTTTCCGTAATGTTACGGAACCTTGCGGATTACATAATCATCCCCTCTTTTGACTTACGGAATGTTACGGAACCTCACTAATTATGCAACGATGCTTCCATTTGATTTCCGGTGTGTCACAGAACCTTACGGATTGTGCATCAGTATTTTCTTTTGATTTCCGGCATGTCCCGGAACTTCACAAATTGCCTAATGATGGGTGCCAAGCACCTCACAAGGACCAAACAAAAGTTGCATGTCATCAAGCAAAGGTCCCCGGACGAAATTAGGGTATGACAGTTGCCCCTCTTTACTTGTCTTTTATTGGAGATAAAAGGGAAGTAAAGATAAGACACTAATTTCGTTCCTCTCGGTTGACGAGAGTCGCGGGTGACCATAACATCTCCACATGCAAATAACTTGTTGTCCCCGGGGGAACAAAAGGTGCAGAAGACGATGTCAGTCTCTGAATGCTATCAAGCGTTCTGTCTTACAGATAGCAAAAGAATGTTTATACGGATAACCACTCGGGTATTTCCGCCCATCAGCGTGACCCAAAAGTCAGTATGACAGATCTTGTGAGCGCGGAAGATGACGTAAATCTTCGCGTGTCAACGGGCTTGTCGGCCGCGATTGACGAAGGGCGCAGGAGACGACGTTAGTCTATGCGTGCTATCAGGCTTTTCGTCTTACAGATAGCAAAAAGGTTTATACGGATGACCACTCGGGTATCTCCGCCCGTCAGCGTGACTCAAAAGTCAGTATGACAGATCTTGTGAGCGCGGAAGATGACGTAAATCTCCGCGTGTCAACAGGCTTGTCGGCCGCGATTGACGAAGGGTGCAGGAGACGACGTTAGTCTCTACGTGCTATCAGGCTTTTCGTCTTACAGATAGCAAAAAAGAATTTATACAGATAACCACTCGGGTATCTCCGCCCGTCAGCGTGACTCAAAAGTCAGTATGACAGATCTTGTGAGCGCGGAAGATGACGTAAATCTCCGCGTGTCAACAGGCTTGTCGGCCGCGATTGACGAAGGGTGCAGGAGACGACGTTAGTCTCTGCGTGCTATCAGGCTTTTCGTCTTACAGATAGCAAAAAAGAATTTATACAAATAACCACTCGGGTATCTCCGCCCGTCAGCGTGACTCAAAAGTCAGTATGACAGATCTTGTGAGCGCGGAAGATGACGTAAATCTCCGCGTGTCAACGGGCTTGTTGGCCGCGATTGACGAAGGGCGCAGGAGACGACATTAGTCTCTGCGTGCTATCAGGCTTTTCGTCTTACAAATAGCAAAAAGGTTTATACGGATGACCACTCGGGTATCTCCGCCCGTCAGCGTGACTCAAAAGTCAGTATGACAGATCTTGTGAGCGCGGAAGATGACGTATATCTTCGCGTGTCAACGGGCTTGTCGGCCACGATTGACGAAGGGCGCAGGAGACGACGTTAGTCTCTGCGTGCTATCAGGCTTTTCGTCTTACAGATAGCAAAAAGGTTTATACGGATGACCACTCGGGTATCTCCGCCCGTCAGCGTGACTCAAAAGTCAGTATGACAGATCTTGTGAGCACGGAAGATGACGTAAATCTCCGCGTGTCAACGGGCTTGTCGGCCGCGATTGACGAAGGGCACAGGAGACGATGTTAGTCTCTGCGTGCTATCAGGCTTTTCGTCTTACAGATAGCAAAAAAGAATTTATACGGATAACCACTCGGGTATCTCCGCCCGTCAGCGTGACTCAAAAGTCAGTATGACAGATCTTGTGAGCGCGGAAGATGACGTAAATCTCCGCGTGTCAACGGGCTTGTCGGCCACGATTGACGAAGGGCGCAGGAAACGACGTTAGTCTCTGCGTGCTATCAGGCTTTTCGTCTTACAGATAGCAAAAAAGAATTTATACGGATAACCACTCGGGTATCTCCGCCCGTCAACATGACTCAAAAGTCAATATGACAGATCTTGTGAAGGTGGCCGACAAAAGCGAGGCTCTTGCTCCTACGTATCCTCCAATGAGGAACTCAGACCTACGTAGTTCTTGATAACTTGTGAGACTTGAAAAGTCTCCATCGGAAGATGCTGACATCTCCGGAAAGGGCGCTGTCGCAACCTACCCTTCGGCGGGAGGGCGACGCGAGACTCGCGGGAGGCGTGTTCCACGAAAGGAATACGCGCGGAGTCGCCACCAACGTTTATTTGAGGAAAACGTCGGAAAAACCGGAAAAGACGCGATCTACAAACTTTTAAGTGAAAGGTTCGGGAGTGTATTTACGCACGGGGAAGGTATTAGCACCCCACACGTCCACCCCAAGGGACGGCAGCCTTTAATCGAATGTGCAAACATGACTTTGATTTTTTATGTTCCCTTTTTATGTCTCTATATCCTTTATACCCTTTTTATATGTTCTCTTTTTGTGGTCGATAAGGGTGTTTCCCTTTGCTCCTACGTATTCCTCAATTTGGGATGAGAAAATCAGACCTACGTAGTTCTTTTTTATCAAGTGATTCTTTTTTATTCAAGTGGTGATCATTTTAAGGCGTTGGATCTTAAAAATGATCTATTTTTACTTAGTGAGAAATTGAAATGACAAATTTCAAAAGCCTATTTTGTGGACGAGCTTGACTAGGAGAATTGATTTTAGCTTTAGTTTCACTTTAGTTATTAATCAATTCGTTTAAGAATGAGAAATCCCAAAGAGAAAACGTCCGATTGATTTTCCGCTTTATTTTACTAAAAGATGTTTTTTTGATTATTATATTATTTTTTACCTCTTTTTGATTTCCGACGTGGTTACGGCACGACCGAACGGTCGGAATTTATTTTAACCGAAGTTAATGGATAATACAATTCAAACGTTCGGTGGAAATTTATTTTATTTTTTAGTTTAAGCGAGAAATGACTTAAGTAAAATGGCTTAAGCACGTCAACAGGGGGTATAAAAAGTAAACAAAACGAGAATAAAAATGCACGAAACACAATGTGGACCACTACGGGTACATAGAATGAATCGAAAAGCTTGGTTCGAGGTACTTACCCGTTGAAGATCGAAGAACGATGAAGAACGAATGAAGAACGTCGAAGAACGGTTGAAACCTTTGCGAAATTCTTCACGGAAAACGTTACGGAAACGTTTCGGAAGCGCCTCGGCTTAGATTTTCTTCACGGAAACAATTTTTCCAAGCAAATTCGAAAGAGAGAGAAGTGCCTAAGGGGCTGAACCCTTTTCTTCTTCACTTCCTCCCCTATTTATAGCAAAATAGGGGAGGTGGTTGCCGCCCAGCTCGCCCAGGCGAGCTCAGCTCGCCCAGGCGAGCCAGGTTGCTTCCTCCAGAAGCAACCGCCTTCTGGAGGGCCCAAGTGGGCCTGGGTGCTATTTGCACCCCCATTTTTACTAAGTACACCCCCCTCTGCTGTTTTTTGGTGATTCTTTTTTCGTAAAGTTACGGAAACTTACGAATTTCGTAACGATACTTGTTTTCTTTCCGTAATGTTACGGAACCTTGCAGATTACATAATCATCCCCTTTTTAACTTACGGAATGTTACGGAACCTCACTTAATTATGCAACGATGCTTCCATTTGATTTCCGGTGTGTCACGGAAACTTACGGATTCTGCATCAATATTTTTTTGGTTTTTCGGCATGTCCTGGAATTTCACAAATCGCCTAATGATGGGTGCCAAGCACCTCACGAGGACCAAAGAATGGTCGCATGTCATCAAGCAAAGGTCCCCGGACGAAATTAGGGTATGACAGGCGCAGATGACCACATTGGCCTCTGCTCGTCAATCACACTTGGGGTCACTGAATGACGAGGTGCGGATAACCGTAAGGTGTCTCCGCGGGCTACCAGCTCTTGGGTCATGACAACAAAAGGTGGTGTGGTCGACAAAAGCGAGGCTCTTGCTCCTACGTATCCTCCAATGAGGAACTCAGACCTACGTAGTTCTGGATAACTTGTGAGACTTGAAAAAGTCTCGGTGTTTTCTCCACTAAAATGCAAACATGCTTTAGCAAAGAGACAAATATTCCAACTGATTAGAGCAACATATGCTTTTTTGAGTGAAAAACAATGTGTCTACCGGGGAAGGAGAGTATGCTGATGAAATTTTCTCATAACCATAAATGAGATTTTGGATGTTAGCATTTCGTTTCTAAATGACCATTTAGAGGAAACACTGGGTTCGACAAAAATAGAAGAAATCCACTCAAAGTGTATCAATCTCGCACAGGTAAGTGTTTTATCCTAATTCCGAACCATAGATATGTCACGACTTGACTTTGCGAATTATTTCCTATCAAATCAAAGATTTCACGTGTGATCATTGATCAATAGGACTTCCCTTGGAAATGGGTTCTTTTGGTGGGTTTTCCGGCTTTTGATTTTTTTTGGCTTTTTCCTTTTCTGTTCTTGTTTGACGCGAGGCGAACAAGTCACCGACGCACAGGATTTTGGTTGGTAATCAAAGGGAGAAGACCACTTTTAGGTCATGGTTTCCTTTCCTTCCTTTTGTTCATTTGGTGACAATTCTGTATTGTTCAGATATTGTCTGGTCAAAAAGACCTTTCTGCACATTTCTTCTAGTTTCTTTGATCAGGAACTTTCTTTCCTTCCTTTTTTACTTTCTCCCATTCTTTGGTTGGGAATTTTCTTTCTTTTCTTTTTTCTTTCTCCCACTCTTTGATTGGGAATTTCCTTTCCTCTTTTTTTCTTTCTCTTTGATTGGAAATTTCCTTTCCTTCTTTTTTGCTTCCGAGGGTAAGGATTGACATTCTCACCCTGGGTCAAGGTTTATGGTGAGTTAGGATTTTGGATCAAGGCTTGTAGAATGGCTAGACATGATACATGTCAGGGTTTGGTTTGGTTCAAGGATAAAAGGGATGCCCCACATTATTTCCATGACACAAATGCAAAGATGATGATTTGGAAATTTTATGCAAAACTGGTCATGCATGCACCTATGCGGACACTCAAGTGTCAAATTTTTATGGTCATGTGATGCTAGGGCTCAGGATTCATTTCCTCTATTTTAGTCAACCCAATGTTTCCAAAATATGTTCTTTTATCCATTTGTGCATTCATCCTAGTCCATTTTGGGTACTCGGGAAAATTTCACAGCATTCACCCTTCAGGTGTACACACATTTTTTCAAAAACTAGTTATGATCAGTGAATTTTTTCAAAGAAAAGTTGGAAGTCATCTCTTTTCAAAAGCATGTTGGTTTTTCAGCTAGACAACTTATTTTTTCTTTTTTTTTTCTTTTTTTTTCATGAGGTATTTTGCTACCTAAACATTTATAGGTTTTGTGAGATATTTTTGCTATATACATGCGTGTCCAAGGTATCTTGCTACCTAAACATACATATATATATTTTGTGAAGTATTTTTTTGTTTACATACATGCATATCTAAGGTATTTTCACTACCTAAACATACATATATATATTTTGTGAGGTATGACTACCTTCCGAGCTTGCGCTTGTTTTATTTAAATTCCCATGATCATGAGCAACTAGGTGTGTCCTACTATAAAAAGTGATCAAATAGCAAGCAGAAATTTAAAAGTTACTAGGTTGCCTCCTAGTAGCGCTTCTTTAACGTCTTGAGCTGGACGCCTTATGACTTGTCGGTCACTGACCTAATACTTTGCTTACCTTTGGCTTTGGACTTGGTCGCCTATGGGTCGGCCATGTGTCGTAGGCAACGCTCTAACCTTTTTATGGATGAGCTGAGGTGAACTCTAGAGGTGGTGGTGGTGTGTCTATTGCCCGCTACCGGCCATCCCAATGCTGATGTGGTGTTTCGCCCTGCGCCTGCCTGGGGGCGCAGTACTTCTTGATGAAAGCTCGATTGGTAGGGGGGCCTGATGACCTTGCTGGGGGCGACAGGCACTCCCTAGAACTGACAGAGACCCGTATTTAGAGCTGGCAACTCCAAGACCCTGTTGGCCTTCTTCGGGTCCACTAGGTGTCTTGCGGGCACAATCCCTGCAAACAATAGATGACATCAGAAATCAGTTGGGGGAGGTGCATACTTACCTATGCCACGACGACATGAACTTGCTGGGGGAACGAGCGCCCTGTAGGGCCGATAGAGGCCCGTAACCAGAGCTAGAAACCCCAAGGCCCTGTTGGACTTCTTCAGGTCCACTGGGTGTCTTTGTGGGTGCGATCCCTGCAAACAATAGATGGTATCGGAAATCAGTTGAACCATATGCATACTTACCCATGCCGGGACGACACAGACCAAGTGATACTTTTGCAGGGGGAGATTGGCATTGCGGTCGCTGGGCAGAATGTTGCTAAGTCGCAATGTCATCTATATCTGTGTAAGAGTGGTCATGTTGGTGCGCATGATCCGCACTCGTCTCTTTGCACCGGCACGGCTGAAATCTTGCCCCGGTATGCATAGTAGCAGTGTGATAGCCTCCCTCTCTGGTTGTGCTCGCACAGTTGGCCCTCCTCCAATATCAGGGGGTGGCCCAGGAACCGTTAAAAGGAAACTACTGGTCCCTTAACCGGGAGTGCAAGTCTCGGTTAAGCATTTAAGGACAGAGGACCTTAAATTCTCTTAAGGTGCAGATGTGGAGCACACTGAAAATGAGGACACATAGCCCTCTAAAGGTGAGGGCGTGCAGCCCTCTCAAGGCGAGGATGTGTAGTCCTCTGGAGGTGAGGGTGTGCAGCCCTCTGTTGGCGAGGACGTGTAGTCCTCTCAAGGTTAGGGCGTGCAGCCCTCTGTTGGCGAGGACGTGTAGTCCTCTGAAGGTGAGGGCGTGCAGCCCTCTGTTGGTGAGGACGTGTAGTCCTCTCAAGGTGAGGGCGTGCAGCCCTCTGTTGGCGAAGACGTGTAGTCCTCTCAAGGTGAGGGCGTGCAGCCCTCTATTGGCGAGGACGTGTAGTCCTCTAAAGGTGAGGGCGTGTAGCCCTACGAAGGTGAGGACATGCAGTCCTCTGATGGTGAGGGCGTGTAGCCCTACGAAGGTGAGGACATGCAGTCCTCTGATGGCGAGGGCGTGTAGCCCTCTGAAGGTGAGGACGTGTGGTCCTCTAAAGGTGAGGGCGTGTAGCCCTACGAAGGTGAGGACGTGTGGTCCTCTGATGGCAAGGGCGTGTAGCCCTCGGAAGGTGAGGACGTGTGGTCCTCTAAAGGTGAGGGCGTGTAGCCCTACGAAGGTGAGGACATGCAGTCCTCTGATGGCGAGGGCGTGTAGCCCTCTAAAGGTGAGGGCGTGCAGCCCTCTGTTGGCGAGGACGTGGGGTCCTCTTCAAGGTGAGGGCGTGCAGCCCTCTGTTGGCGAGGACGTGTAGTCCTCTAAAGGTGAGGGCGTGTAGCCCTACGAAGGTGAGGACGTGTAGTCCTCTCAAGGCGAGGACATGTAGTCCTCTAAAGGTGATAGGTACAAGTACCCAAGGGTCCACCCTTATGAGAAAGCAAGAGATCGACTCATCGAGAGGGCCGGTCATCCCAAATCCACAAGATTTAGACATTAGATGTAGGAAATCTATGCAGTTAACATGATTTTTAGGGATGCAGATGCATGCAACCTTTGTCGTGAAATTTGGTAAATGCGGACTTCATATGAAACAATGCAATGTAATGGAAAGTTGTACAATGTTCATGACATTCTTTCCCTATTTTGTGATTTTGGTTTTGATTTGATTTTTTTTTGGAAAACACAAATTGACTGTCCTTTTGAAAGAGGTGATAGTCCATGCAACCTTATCCTATCTTTTGCAAATCTCTCCGAGAACTCCCTCTGAGTGTTGTTCTGTTTGATTTAGTCATTTGACCATTTTGGAGTGACGGCAATGGAGTCGTTTGATGTTTAATCAATCCATTGAAATCCTAGGGTTTGTCCCCCTTTTTTTTGTTAAAAACATCGATGGGTGAGAACTTTTGATCGGCCCCTATGTTCACTTGAGGCTCATGCACGGTGCCCCTCATTGCCCCAGTGTAAGGCTTTGAGGTACCAACCGTTGTCTTTCGTCATGACCTTGTAGGAGGGAACCTATTGGGTGAGAACTTCTAATCTGCCCCTAGGTTCACTTGAGGCTCATGCACGATGCCCCTCATTGCCCCAGTGTAAGGCTTTGAGGTACCAATCGTTGTCTTGTTTTCATAGCCTCGTAGTGAGGAAGAATGAAAGAAGGAGTTGATTCTTGCAAAAAGAATTTTTTCAAGGACGAGAAATAGTTGAAGGATTTTTCGATGGATTAAGTCAAATGACTCCTATGTAGAAGCAAGATGTTTTGATGTTTTGATGATGCCAAAGAATCAAGTGCTTCCAAGTTTTATTCAAGACAAGAATCCAAGAATCCAAGAAAATCAAGATATATGATCAAGTTGATCTCTAGAATCTTAGGAAGAAGTTTCCAAATTGAAAAAGCAAAAGGTTTGGCCAAAGAATTCTATCTAAATCATTTTAAATTGAGATTTACTCTCTGGTAATCAATTACCAAAAGCTGAAAATGTTTATAACAGTCACTAGAAATTCGAATTCAAAATTTATAATGTGTAATCGATTACACATGGATGGTAATTGATTACCAGCAGTTTATTCAAATTTTAAAGCCTGTGATCGATTACACAAGTCTTGTAATCGATTACCAGAGGAGATTTTCAGAAAATAATTTCCAAGAGTCACATTTATTCAAATGGTTTATGAATGGCCATCAAAGGTGACTTGGAAACACGAATTTAAAGAGAGTTTTCATTGCCCAAAAAGTTTTATCCTCTCAAAAGATTAAGAGTTTTTCTGAACTGAAATGTCTTATCCTCTCAAAAAGATTCCTTGGTCAACCACTTGCATATTCAATAAGGAATTTTGATTGATCTTCATTGTACAATCTATCTCTTTCAAGAGAGATTTCTTCTTCTCTTCTTCTTACTTCTGAAAAGGGATTAAGAGACCGAGAGTCTCTTGTTGTAGAGGATTCCTGAACACAAGGGAAGGGTTATCCTTGTGTAGTTCAGACTTTGTAAAAGGAGTTTTACAAAGAGAGTGGAAAATCTCAAGTGGGTTGCTTGAGGACTGGACATAGGCACGGGAAGTGGCCGAACCAGTATAAATCAAGTTTGCATTCCTCTCTTCCCTTAAACTTCTTTTATTTATTGCTATTTATCTTTTGCTTTAAAGAAGTTTATTTTGAATTGTCTTTTGAGTAATTCATGTTAAGGGTGCATTGTTAATCCAAAAAGAAAGAGTGATAGTTCAATTGGGGAATAGTCTTTGCATCTTAATTCAACCCCCCTTTTTCTTAAGGTAACTGAGGCCATTTGTCCAACATCCTATTCTTGATAACTCACTTCTCTCTAAAAAGACAAAATGAGGTCACATGAACGTCTATATTTTTACTTGAAAACACAGTCAATCAAATGCCTTTTTAGTTTTTATTTTGAAACTTATTTGTTTTGAACTTTACTCGTTGTTTTACGGCACCCCCACCAACGTGCAAGACGAGTAATCTCTGATTGAACAGTCTTAGAAGTCAACACTCAGGAGCGCAGGTCGCTTGAGCAAACAGACCAATGGCTTGCACCCACATTCCAGTGAAAGTTGAATAAGCAAACATGCGTTTGTAAGAGGATGAGGGACAAAGATATCAACTTTATCCATTTCATTTAACATTGTAACTGTGGTTTACAATAATGGCATAAACTTGGAAATCCTGATGAGTCATTAGAGACACCTAACAACAGCCTTCAAAATTGCCCCATGTGTGGCATCTCTTGTCAATGTCAGGATTTACACGCAATTCTCCTCAAATTTCAGCCAGCCCGCATCAATTAGACCTTGCACCTTACGCTTCAGAGCCCTACAATGCTCAATGGAACGCCCCGGGGCTTCTCCGTGACAAGCACACGTTGCGTTCGAGTCGTATTCTCGGAGAAATGGAGGTTGATGAACCTTGGCTAGGGTTATGGCTACCATTGAATTATCAAGTAGATATGGGAGCAAGTCAGCATAGGACACTGGAATTGGGGTGAATTCTACAGGCTTTCTCGCTGCAAAATTCATTTCTTGGTTGGTGTTTTTGGTTTGTGCTAAAGGTGGTGTTCGTCATTGGAAGTGCGGTAGACAGACTTTGTGGTTGATTTATGGATGGCCTTTGTGGATAAATGGGCGGTAGGTAAGGAGAAGGGTTGAGTAATGACATTGTTGGGTTGGTGGGAAACTTGGCCGTACAGGAATGGCAGTCACAGCATGGGTTTCTCCCTCATCGTCACCCTCTTTATTTGCCCCAGTTTTCTCATTCGTCCAAGCAGGATGATTAAATTTGCCTCTTTTCAGATCCACTTCGATCCTTTCACTGGCGAAGACCAAATCCGCAAAGCTTTGAGGGTGCGTAGCCCACCATCTTTTCATAGTAGAGTATCGATAATGTGTCTACCATCACGATCATCGTCTCCCTTTCCATCATTGCGGGTACCACCTGGGCTGCCAGATCCCTCCACCTTTTGGGCGTGTTCTTTGAAAGATCCGTCCCCCTTTTTGCAAATGTTCTGTAGTTGCATCCTATCCAGAACCATATCAAAATTGTACTGATACTGCCTAACAAAGGCAACCATTAGGTCCTTCCAAGAATGGACTCGGGAAGATTCCAAGTTAGTGTACCAGGTAACAGCTACCCCATTAAGACTTTCTTGGAAGGAATGTATCAGCAATTCCTCATCTTTTGCGTATTCCCCCATCTTCTGACAATACATCTTTAGATGGTTCTTGGGACAAGTAGTCCCCTTGTACTTGTCAAAGTCCAGCACCTTGAACTTGGGAGGGGTGATGATATTTGGTACTAGGAACAACTCTTCTAGGTTAGCAAAGGAATAATCTTCACCTCCTTCAATGGCCCTGAGCCTTTCCTCTAGATGATCCGCCTTTCCCTTTTCGGCCATAGCAGGAGGGGCTCTTCCCACCGCAAAATGCAATGATTGTGGTTGTGGGCGAAACTGAGGGCCCTCCAAAGTGTTTTCAAAGGGTATACCACCAACTGCTTGCCCTTCAGTGGCATATCCGAGCCAAGGCTCGAAGTCAGCTAGATTGTGGTGGGGAATTTCATGTGTCTCCCCCATGGTTTGAGAGATATGTGCCTGATCAGATTGAGGTTATTGGTTCTCAATGAGTATTGGAGTGGAGTTATTGAGATTTTCATTGAGAGTGTATGCCACATTGGGTGATGTATAGTTGGGAGGCAAGCCATATGATGGGAAGGCGTGCTCGTTTTGAATTTGCACATCATGGGGTCGTCCGTACTTCCCAAATCATTGCCTACCATATTTGAGGTTGGATGATTCATTTGGTTGAGGCCAGATGGGGGCATCGGGTTCACCTTAGCAACAGCGTTGGTAACGGCAACTGCAACCATATCGACTTCACTTATCTTTTTCATGCTTATTATGGCCTCCATCATTGTGGCCATTTGCTCTTTCATGGCCTCCATGTCGGCCTTCATCTGCTCTTGCACCTTCTCTACTTCACCCATTACTCTAGCTCTAGCACGGGTTTGGTAGGGGAGTCGTAAAGCGTGTTTTTTTTCTTTTTTGATAATAATGATTAAGTTCATTTTTATTTTATTTTATTTATTTATTTATTTTTATTTTCTTTTTCAAGGAAAGAATGCAATGAGCAATGCAACCAATGAAAAGCATGGATGTATGCGAAAGATGTACAGTTGAAGTATTGCGAATTTTTACGCAGGATATGGGGTTGAATCAATTTAGATTTTCAATATGGTCCATGACATCTGTGTCAAGGTGAAACTGGAAGTAACAAGGACATCAACAATCCTAAATATGTTTGGCAGTAGATGAAGCAGTGATGTGACTCGATTCATCTTTTGCCCCAATTTTTGCAAGATAGTTACTTCCATACTTCAACTTGACTTGATGAACTTTTTTTCGAAAAAGCATGAGCTTGGTTCAACCCCATAACCCAGGGAATGGAAATTTTGATCGCCAATACTTCAACAACATTTCATAGGGATGAAAGACTCGGGAATACGCATACTATGCATGGAGAATGTAATTATCAAATTGAGATGCCCGAAGAAACATCTTTTCTTAGTTAACTATGCATTAGGTACCATGTTCACTCATTTTGTTTTTAAGTGAAACGGGTTTATGATCCCAACATGGTTGGCTCATGGTACCAAATATATGCAACCAAGAATGCATCATGAATTTTCATGCTTCCTTTTTTGGTTTTGTTTTGTAGAGGAAAATGCAAGGCTCATGCATGAGCAAACATGAAAACAAAAGGTATGCAGTTTGTAGAACAAAAAGTATGTTGAACGCATATGCATGATGATGCAATGACTCATGCAAAATGTGAGGCTGGAATATGATAACGGACAAATGCAGGAACGATATGTTCATTATGATGTTATGAAGAGATGCTTATGCGATGCATGATATGAATGCATTTTACTGACACGAGAGCCCGGAAAATTATCTCTTCTTACTTGCGCATTTGGGGGCGCAGTGCCCCATGTGTACAATTAAGAAGATGATATGGACCTTCTGGCTTCCCGTGACAAAGGACGAGACCAACATATAATGCATGCTAGAGATAAAATGCGGGAGTGACTTGATTCGCACTGATTTTTGGAGTAAAAACGTGGGATAAACTCATCTTATTCAGAAAGTTTATAACTAGTCAAGATCTGAGTGACAATACAAACTTCCTAGCGGTTTCTAATCATATGGTCCATTAAGTCTATCATATGCTGACAATAGCTGAGAAGTCTGTGGATCTCCTCGGGGGCGGAGTAGGTGTCCGCCATTGCTTTGGCCTTGGCTAGCAATCGGGGAAGTTCTTGACTCCTGTTCAAAGTAAGAGCAAATCGGTTCATCCTCATTGTTGCCTCTTGGTGCAACGAATCAATTACCCTTTGCCTTGCTTCCCTTTCTGCTGATATCTTGGCGTACTCATCCTCTAGCCTTTGCTCGTGAGTCGCCGCTAGATTTAGCTTCTCTTTGCACTCATCGATGATGGCCCACATATTCCCTTCAGTCTCACTTAACTGTTGGGACAAATTTCTTTTCGACCTAAGGCAAGCCTTTAGCTCGTCCTTCAAGATCATGCCTTTGACCCGTGATGATTCCTTTCACCTCTTCGGAGCTTGAGCTTACTATTGCTGCCCTATAAAGCCCCTCAAAACTTGTTTTGGTCGTGTTCTTCCTTTCGGGCCTTCTTGGTTTCTCATTCCAAGGCTTCATCGGTGGCCATATTGACGTCCCTTAGTTCATCATACTCTCTTCAGACTTTGATGGCTATGGACTTGAACTTCTCTTTGACTACCTGGGCTCTTTCAAGCTTTGCCTTTAGGGCTTGTACCTCATCACTTTCTTCCGAAGCTTTAACCTCATTGTCTCTCACAGTCTTTAGATTTGGGAGCCAATCCAATCCTTGTGTCCGGACTCTAAGCCACTTATGATAGCCGCCGATGATCCCATTACTGCTTCCCCTAAGCTCTCTGTCCTTTCTTCACGCCGCATCCCATGCCTTGCGAACTCCTTGGAGTACCCTCGCGTTGTGGTCACTGAAACCCCGTGCGATGAAAGGCGTGATGCTTTCGTCTGATGGCACTCCTCTCATGGGGTAGCCAAGCTGTCTTATGGCAAGGACGAGATTATAATTAATACAACCCCTTGTTCCCATCAAGGGAACATTTGGACATCCTTCGCATGAAGATAGAATCCTGATTCTTCCTTCCTTCTAGCGAGGGAAACAGTTGACAGATGCTCCTTCTTTGCTTGCTAAGAGTTGGTCCCAATTTGCCCCTCCTTTCTCTGTGCATGAATGATGACTTTCTAGCGGGCAAGCATGCCTCACCTCTTGGCAAAAAAGGTGTGAAACTAACCATACATAAAGAGCTGGAGTACAACAAACGATCCTTGCATTGCTCTCTTCACATCTTCGGTCGAAGGTGTCATATAGGTCGGCGGGAGGGCGACGCGTGACTCGCGGGATGCGTGTTCCACGAAAGGAATACGCGCGGAGTCGCCACCAACGTTTATTTGAGGAAAACGTCGGAAAAACCGGAAAAGACGCGATCTACGAACTTTTAAGTGAAAGGCTCGGGAGTTGTATTTACGCGCGGGGAAGGTATTAGCACCCCACACGTCCGTCACAAGGGACGGCAGCCTTTAATCGAATGTGCAAACATGACTTTGATTTTTACGTTCCCTTTTATGTCCTTATATCCTTTATACCCTTTTTATATTTTTTCTCTTTTTGTGGTCGACAAGGGTGTTTCCCTTTGCTCCTACGTATTCCTCAATTGGGATGAGAAAATCAGACCTACGTAGTTCTTTCTTATGCGTGAATCAAGTGATTCTTTTTATTTGAAAGGTCATCATTTTAAGGCGTTGGACCTTAAAAATGACCCATTTTACTTAATAAGAAATTGAAGTGATAAACTTTCAAAAACCTATTTTTGTGGACGAGCTTGACTAGGCGAGTTGATTTTAGCCTTAGTTTCACCTTAGTTATTAGTCAATTCGTTCAAGGAAACTTCCAAAGAAAAACGTCCGATTGATTTTTTTGATTTATTTTATTCAAAGATATTTTGATTATTTTATTATTATTTTTCAAGATATTTTGATTATTTTATTATTATTTTACTTTTTTTGGTTTAACCGAGGTTATAGCATGAACGATCGGTTAGATTTCGTTTTAAAAGTGATTAAATGAGATTACAACACAAATGATCGGTTGAAATTCATTTTATCATTTATTAGGTGAGAAAATGGCTTAAATAAACGGTAAAAGCGCGTTAAAGACGGAAGAAAAGAAATCGAAAATGAATGAAATAAAGATGAAAGCTTAAAAAAACAAGAAATGAATTGAAAGTCTCGGATTCGAAAACTAACCCGTTGAAGAACGAAGAACGGATGAAGAACAGTGAAGAACGACGAAGAAC
Source organism: Glycine max (assembly GCF_000004515.6). Lineage (NCBI taxonomy): Eukaryota > Viridiplantae > Streptophyta > Magnoliopsida > Fabales > Fabaceae > Glycine > Glycine max. Next base: position 27,720,768 of record NC_038246.2, read on the forward strand.
GATGAAGAATTTCCACATAATCGCTTACGGAAGCGTTACAGAAGCACTTCGACTCGAATTTTCTTCATGAAAGCGTGTTTTTTGCCCAAAATAGCCGAAATGCATAGCCAAAGGGGTCTTGAACATTTTGAAACAGCTCCCCCCCTCCCCTATTTATAGAAAAAAAAAAAGAGGTGCTTGCCGCCCAAAGACTTAATGAAGAAGATTTCTAAGCGCACCCAAATTACTAAGTTCACCCCCCTTTTCGTATTTTACGGAAAAGTTACGGAAGCCTTACAGAAGTGTTTTCGAATTTGATTTTCATCTTTTTTCTCTTCCCTTTCACCAATGTTAAGTGGAATATGCTTACTCAAGGTTTTCGGAAATTTTACGGAAGTATTACGGAAGCCGCGGAAGCCCCGGAAACCATTTTTCAAAAACGTGGAGGAGCTTGCCGCCGAGTTGCTTCCTCCTTAAACAACCCAACTTCCAAAACGTTCCGGAAGGGGCTAGATTTGAATTGCTATTTACACCCCTATCTTGATAAGTTCACCCCCCTTACCTTTTTTGGTGATTCTTTTTTCGTAAAGTTACGGAAACTTACGAATCTCGTAACGATACTTGTTTTCTTTCCGTAATGTTACGAAACCTTGCGGATTACATAATCATCCCCTCTTTTGACTTACGGAATGTTACGGAACCTCACTAATTATGCAACGATGCTTCCATTTGATTTCCGGTGTGTCACAGAACCTTACGGATTGTGCATCAGTATTTTCTTTTGATTTCCGGCATGTCCCGGAACTTCACAAATTGCCTAATGATGGGTGCCAAGCACCTCACAAGGACCAAACAAAAGTTGCATGTCATCAAGCAAAGGTCCCCGGACGAAATTAGGGTATGACACTAGGCCTAGTATATATGGGGGGCAATTACTCTAGCCCTTACGAAACCGAATACATGCCCCCAAAAAATAGAAAACATGTGCAGACCTAATTGTCCCATAGGTTGTTTCCCTACGAAAATCACACGCTAATGCCATTGAGGCATTTCACCGAACGCTTGGTGGGCGCGCGTTTAGGCATCAATAGCAAGAGAACGGGGACAATGTAGGATGTCCCATTGCTTCAAAATGCATTATAGGCCTAGGGCCATCTCATACAAATCCCCAATTCAACCCAATCAAGCAAGAAAACAAACCAAAATTGCCCCACATATTTGAGCACATTCCCACAATTTAGAGCACCAAAAAGAGATCAAAATACACCAATGAAAAGCTAGAAAGCTTAGGGATGGAATACTTACTTATTGGTGATGAATAAAAGCGCAAAACGGAATCAAAAAATGCGAAAAATGATGACCCTAGGGCTGCAAACTCGTAAATCCTGTGGGTATTGCTTTTGAATGGGGGGGAAGAAGTTTTTGAATACAAAAATGTCCCCCTTTCTTCGTTTTTTATATTTTGGTGCAGGGGTTGCTCGCCCAGGCGAGCTAACCTGCACTTTTTTTTTTTTTGAGGGGAACATTAACCATGTCCCCTCCTTTTTCATGGGTTAACGTCTCGCCTAACTTGAACTTACTTAAGTTAGAATTAGGCGTCGATTACTTATTTTAAAACAAACAAATAGTAAAAGAAAACTGCGAATACAAAGGATACTGGGCTGCCTTGCAGCGACGTTCTCTCCTTGCTTAGCGAAGAGAAGGGGCAACGATCGGTCGGTCGTGACCCCACCCCCACTCGCATCGGTCCCTATGTACCTGCAAGTAAGAAACAACCAGGTGTGGCCAATCTTGACCGCGTCGTTGTCTTACCTTGATTGGTTTCTGCCGCTCATGTTTTGTCTCTACCCCAGAAGGTAGCTCAAGATGATCCTGCCCCTGTTTTACTACAACAATATGCATGCGTATGCGTATGCATGAATGTTTTCAAACGCAGCAAATTTTAGTGAAAGTTGGTTTAGGTTCAATTTTAATTAAGCGCTTGGGGCATCCCATGAACTGAGCGGAAGGGCTCAGGTGATCACTAATTAACGCAAGGTTTGAAACCAACGTGAGGACTAAAACCTCGAATCCACGTTCATTTCTTTAAAATATTGTAACGAGAGATACCGTAGATGGGGAATCCCTGGGGGAAATCCAGAAAGCACATAAAGATAAAGAACATGCAGCGGCATCCTTAATTGCCCCAGATTCTAAGCATAATATCGCTTGACGACATCAGAATTCACGGGTGAAGGTAGCTCTTCGCCATCCATGTTGGTAAGCACCAGGGCTCCTCCGGAAAAAGCCCTCTTCACAACAAAAGGCCCTTCATAGTTTGGGGCCCATTTTCCACGATTGTCCTTGACAGCATGGGACATTTTCTTTAGCACAAGGTCTCCCTCATGGAACTTGCGCAAGTGTACCTTCTTGTCGAATGCACTCTTCATTCTTTGCTGGATTCCTTTAATCTGGATTCTGCCAAGATCCTTAATGACGGGACTTCTACCTCAAACGGTAACACAGCCTCCATCCCATATACCAATGAGAACGGCGTTGCCCCAGTTGACGTTCTCACTGAAGTTCGGTAACCATGTAACGCGAATGGGAGCATCTCGTGCCAATCTCTGTACGACACGGTCATCTTTTGGATAATCTTTTTGATATTCTTATTGGCCGCTTCCACGGCTCCATTCATCTTTGGTCGGTAGGGCGTGGAATTGTGATGCTGGATTTTAAACTCCTCGCACATTTCCCCCATCATCTTGTTATTCAGGTTGGTGTTGTTGTCCGTGATAATCTTCCTTGGCAAACCATATCGGCAGATGATCTCTTTCTTAATGAACCTGACCACCACACCCCTCGTGACATTGGTTTAGGAGGCCGCCTTGACCCACTTGGTAAAATAATCTATCGCTACGAGGATGAAGCGATGACCATTCGAGGCCTTGGGCTCAATGCCTCCGATGACATCTATCCCCCACATGGAGAAAGGCCAAGGGGCGGACATGACATTCAGAGGATGCGGTGGAGCATTGACATTGTCTGCGAACGCTTGACATTTGTGGCATTTCCTTACATGGACACAACAATCACTTTCCATGGTAAGCCAGTAATAACCTGCTCTTAGGATCTTCCTGGCCATAGCATGCCCGTTGGCGTGCGTTCCAAACGAGCCCTCATGGACTTCCTCGATCATGTGATTCGCCTCCCTGGCATCCACGCACCGCAGGAGTGTCATGTCGTGGTTTCTCTTATACAGTATGCTTCCGCTCATGAAGAAGCCGGCCGCCAATCTTCTCAATGTCCTCTTATCATTGTCGGCAATCTCTGGCGGGTATTCTTTGCTTACGACATATCGCTTGATGTCGAAATACCAAGGCTTACCGTCCCGTTCCTCTTCTACTTGGCAACAATGCGCGGGTTTGCCACGACACCAAAATTCAATGTATGGTAGGTCTCCGTGCGGCATTAGCTGGAACATAGACGCCAAAGTAGCAAGCGCATCCGCCATTTGATTTTCCTCGCGGGGAACATGATGGAAAGAGATCTCATCAAAGGTTTTAGCCAATTCCTTGATATAGGCTTTGTAGGGTATCAGCTTGGGATCCCTAGTTTCCCATTCTCCTCTCAGCTGATGGATTACCAACGCTGAGTCGCCGTATACCTTGAGTAGTTTGACATTGGAGTCGATCGCTGCCTGGATGGCTAGGGCACATGCTTCATATTCGGCCATGTTGTTGGTGCAGTCGAATCCTAACCTGGCTGTGAAAGGCACGCGTTGATTGTCCGGAGAGACCAATACTGCTCCAACGCCATGGCCTAGAATGTTTGACGCTCCGTCAAACCATACGGTCCATTTGTCCCGATCTTCGTCCAATTTTTCCTCAAACAAGGCCATGATGTCCTCATCCGGGAATTCAAGATGCATGGGCTGATAGTCATTAAGAGGCTGTTGAGCCAAATAATCTGCTAAGGCGCTTCCTTTTATCGCCTTTTGGGTGACGTAAACTATATCAAACTCGGATAGCAGGACTTGCCACCGGGCGATTCGTCCCGTGAGAGCTGGCTTCTCAAAGATGTACTTAACTGGGTCCATCTTGGATATCAACCAGGTAGTATGGCTCAGCATGTACTGCCTTAGGCGATGGGATGCCCATACTAAAGCACAACACGTTCTTTCGAGCAAGGAGTAATTCATTTCACAGGTCGTGAACTTCTTACTTAGGTAGTAAACAACGCGCTCTTTCTTTCCGGATTCGTCATGTTGCCCCAGCATACACCCCATTGACTCGTCCAAGATTGTCATGTACAAGATGAGAGGCCTTCCAGGTACTGGTGGCATAAGCACAGGGGGATTCATGAGGCACTTCTTGATCCTTCCGAAAGCCTCTTGGCAACCCTCATTCCAGCGGTCAGTTTGGTTTTTGCGTAAGAGTTTGAACAATGGCTCACAAATGGCGGTGAGCTGCGATATGAATCTGGCAATATAATTCAAGCGTCCCAGGAAACCTCGGACTTGCCTCTCTGTACGGGGTTCCGGCATCTCAAGGATAGCCTTCACCTTTTCGGGGTCTACCTCTATCCCTTTCTGGCTTACAATGAAACCAAGCAATTTCCCTGATTTGACCCCAAAGGTACACTTGGCGGGGTTCAACCTTAATTGATATTTCTTAAGCCTTTCGAACAACTTCCGCAAGTTGACAAGGTGTTCTTCTTCGGATTTAGATTTAGCAATTATGTCGTCCACGTAGACCTCGATCTCTTGATGCATCATATCATGGAACAAAGCTACCATGGCCCGTTGATAAGTTGCCCCAGCATTCTTGAGTCCAAAGGACATCACCTTGTAACAGAATGTCCCCCACAGGGTGACGAAGGTAGTCTTTTCCATATCCTCTGGCGCCATCTTTATCTGATTGTAACCGGAGAAACCGTCCATGAAGGAAAATAAAGCGAAATTGGCCGTATTATCTACGAGGATATCGATGTGTGGCAAAGGAAAATTGTCCTTGGGACTGGCCCGATTTAGGTCCCGATAATCCACACACATTCGTACTTTCCCATCCTTTTTAGGGACCGGTACAATGTTGGCAACCCATTCTGGGTACCGAGTGACGGCCAGAAAACCAGCGTCAAATTGCTTCTTCACTTCTTCTTTTATCTTCAAGGATGTTTCGGGCTTCATCCTTCTCAGTTTCTGCTTTACCGGGGAACACTCGGGATTTAGAGGTAATCGGTGTTGTACAATGTCAGAACTCAAACCGGGCATATCTTGGTATGACCAAGCAAAGATGTCTTGGTAGTCTCTTAGCAGGATTATTAATTCTTCACGGATAGGTGCGGTAATACCTGTGCCTACCTTTACTTCTCTTTTTCCACTGCCAACTCCCAAGTCTACTAGTTCTGTTTCTTCTTGATGAGGCCCCATTTCTTGGTCCTCATGGACGACTATCCTTTCTAATTCTGGGGGAAGTCTCACATCCTCGTTCCCTTCATCTTCCGTTTGATTCACTTCTTGCTCGAAGTTGATAGGCGGGTCCCAGGTATTAGTACCTTCGGGGGACTCGTCATCGGATCTGCCGTTTCAGAAATAAAGAAGTAAACATGAAAATGGATGAGAATGGGTAGAGACGTAGGAACAGATGAAGAAAGATCCTTGTATTATAAATTCAAAAAACAAAATACACAAAGCCTTAACAAAAGAAAAACTCTAAAGCCTAGGCCCAACTATAGAGCTTTTAAAACCGTAAAGGTTTAAATTATGCTCGTTGCGTAAATGTCAGGGCGTTCCTCCACTCGCCAATTTCCCAGCTGGAAATCAGGAGGGCATGGTCGTACCAAATCCAATGTACTCGGAACATCATCTTCGTATATCGTGACCACTTGACCTTCGTCCCCCAGACCCGCGCTTATAAAGCTTCTACTTATGTGGCAGGGCGGGCTTCCTTCACCTTCTTGTCTTAACCGCGAGCTTTGACTACCGCTCTTCCTTCCCGCGATGCTTCTCTTTACATCTGCCTGAGTGGGCTTATAGCCTAACCCATACTTCCCACGATTTCCTTTGGCATTTATCAGGCTAGTTATGCCGCCGTTGTATTTGCCTAAACCCATTCCGGGTTCGTAACCGTTCCCCAACATAACTCGGGCAATCATTACTGCTGCATCGGACAGGCAAGCTTGCCCAGAGAAGGAGTCCACGGAGGAAATGCTTACCACCTCAAAAGACTGGAAAGCGGTTTCCAATGACTCATCTGCGGCTTCCACATAAGGCATAGAGGATGGGCAGCTCACCAAGATGTCTTCCTCGCCTGATACGATGACCAGACGCCCTTCCACTACGAATTTCAACTTTTGGTGGAGTGTAGAGGGAACAACCCCCACTGAGTGGATCCACGGACGCCCCAACAGACAGCTGTAGGGGGGGTTAATATCCATTATTTGGAAGGTAACTTGACAGGTGTGAGGGCCTATCTGTACTGGGAGATCGATCTCTCCCCTAACCTCTCGGCGGGTGCCGTCGAAGGCACGAACCACCATTGAACTCGGCTTTAAGTGGGAAGCATTGAATGATAATTTCTCCAAAGTGCTCTTAGGCATCACGTTTAAATTGGAACCATTATCGATGAGCACTTTGGCTACGATATGGTCCATACACTTGACTGACACGTGCAAAGCTTTATTATGTCCTCTCCCCTCGGCGGGGATTTCTTCTTCGGCGAAGGCGAGATAGTTGTTGGCAGTGATATTATTGACCAGCCCCCCGAAACCTTCTATCGAGATATCTTGGGCCACGTGGGCCTCGTTCAAAACCTTCACTAGTAGAGCCCGATGAGGCTCGGAGCTCATAAGTAACTCCAACAGCGAGACCCTGGCCGGGGTTTTGTTGAGCTGTTCGATAACCTTGAATTCGCTCTGCTGAATTATACGGAGGAACTCGCTGGCTTCCTCTAGTGATACCCCCTTTTTACCATCCTTTTTCTCCGGAAGACCTTTTGCCGGAATATCTTTATTCGAAGCGAGGGGTATTTCATCATCTTGTTCCTCCACCACTTTTCCTTTCCCCTTGACGTTCGCGGGTTGGACTGGTAGGTCCGGAGGCGCAAACACACGACCGCTACGGGTCACGCCACTCAGTCCCGTGATATTGGTTACCTTAGCCGACAACGAGCTGATGTCGGTGGCTTCTTCTTCCTTCCCCCTCGGAGGTGTATATCTCCATGGCACTGTGTGGCTATTTTGGTATGGGAAAGGAACAGGTTTAGCTGCTAAGGGGTGTCCGGGCTTTTGCGAAGCTGTGCCCTTGGTGAAGTATATCACCAAGGGTTTGGGCTTCGCAACACTGGTCCCATCCGTGGACTGCATGCATATATGCTGCTCCTCTCTTCCTTCACTGCTAACTTCCAGTCGACCTTGATCTATCATTCGCTGTAACAATTCCTCTACTCCCAAACACATTTCCATGTCATGCCGCTCGCCGGAATGCAGCTGTCATACCCTAATTTCGTCCGGGGACCTTTTCTTGATGACATGCGACCTTTCTTTGGTCCTTGTGAGGTGCTTGACACCCATCATTAGGCAATTTGTAAAATTCCAGGACATGCTGGAAAACCGAAAAAATATTGATGCACAATCCGTAAGTTTCCGTGACACACCGGAAATCAAATGGAAGCATCGTTGCATAATTAAGTGAGATTCCGTAACATTCCGTAAGTCAAAAAGGGGATGATTATGTAATCCGTAAGGTTCCGTAACATTACGGAAAGAAAACAAGTTTCATTACGAAATTCATAAGTTTCCGTAACTTTACGAAAAAAGAATCACCAAAAAAGGGCAGAGGGAGGTGTACTTAGTAAAAATGGGGGTGCAAATAGCACCCAGGCCCACTTGGGCCCTCCAGAATATTCCTCCAGAAGGCTGTTGCTTCTGGAGGAAGCAACCTGGCTCGCCTGGGCGAGCTGAGCTCGCCTGGGCGAGCTGGGCGGCAACCACCTCCCCTATTTTGCTATAAATAGGGGAGGAAGTGAAGAAGAAAAGGGTTCAGCCCCTTAGGCACTTCTCTCTCTTTCGAATTTGCTTGGAAAAATTGTTTCCGTGAAGAAAATCTAAGCCGAGGCGCTTCCGAAACGTTTCCGTAACATTTTCCGTGAAGAATTTCGCGAAGGTTTCGACCGTTCTTCGATGTTCTTCATTCGTTCTTCATCGTTCTTCGATCTTCAACGGGTAAGTACCTCGAACCAAGCTTTTCGATTCATTCTATGTACCCGTAGTGGTCCACATTGTGTTTCGTGCATTTTTATTCTCGTTTTGTTTACTTTTTATACCCCCTCTTGACGTGCTTAAGCCATTTTACTTAAGTCATTTCTCGCTTAACTTAAAAATAAAATAAATTTCCACCGAACGTTTGAATTGTATTATCCGTTAACTTCGGTTAAAATAAATTCCGATCGTTCGGTCGTGCCGTAACCACGTTGGAAATCAAAAAAGGAGGTAAAAAATAATATAATAATAAATAAAAAATCTTTTAGCAAAATAAAGCGGAAAATCAATCGGACGTTTTCTCTTTGGGATTTCTCATTCTTAATCGAATTGATTAATAACTAAAGTGAAACTAAGGCTAAAATCAACTCGCCTAGTCAAGCTCGTCCATAAAAATAGGCTTTTGAAGTTTGTCATTTCAATTTCTCACTAAGTAAAATGGATCATTTTTAAGGTCCAACGCCTTAAAATGATCACCACTTAAGTAAAAAAGAATCACTTGATAAGAAAGAACTACGTAGGTCTGATTTTCTCATCCCAAATTGAGGAATATGTAGGAGCAAAGGGAAACACCCTTGTCGACCACAAAAAAGAAAAAAATATAAAAAGGGTATAAAGGATATAAGGACATAAAAGGGAACGTAAAAATCAAAGTCATGTTTGCACATTCGATTAAAGGCTGTCGTCCCTTGGGACGGACGTGTGGGGTGCTAATACCTTCCCCGTGCGTAAATACAACTCCCGAACCTTTCACTTAAAAGTTCGTAGATCGCGTCTTTTCCGGTTTTTCCGACGTTTTCCTCAAATAAACGTTGGTGGCGACTCCGCGCGTATTCCTTTCGTGGAACACGCATCCCGCGAGTCTCGCGTCGCCCTCCCGCCGAAGGGTAGGTTGCGACAGTTGGCGACTCCACTGGGGACCTTTTTTTTAGAGAGTTAGGCCATTTAAATCTTGTGCAAAGTTTTACCGTGACTTACCCCTTTGTTGGTTTCCTTTCATTATGTTCTTGTGTATATAAACTCTTTGTTGCTTTTAGTGCGTTTTAAAATGTATGCATGAAGTAAATATTTATTCATTTGATGCACACAAACACCAACACTATTTGCACACACTGTGAGTGAAAAAAGGGCCCTATACCCAGGTTCATGGGAACATAAGGAGTGGAGGTGAATCTGTGATCATGCTAGGTCTCCGACATGCTTGATTACAGTGAACCCTCATCTAGAGCTTTTCTCTTTGAAAACTTATTGTTGCTAGTAGTCCCTACTGCTGCAATATGTTCTTCGAAGGGGATGATACCTCTAGAAACCATCAAGAGAGATATGACCACCTTGGGGGTTATCACTAAATGCCTAGTTAGTTCTCTCCCTTATAGGTCCCTTAAATAGGGGGCACGGAGCGAATACGCTGCTTGCCATTTTTCACAACTGCCATGCATAAATATCATATACCCTTTTGCTTATGTTCAGTGAATATTGTCATACTATGTACATTCCCGCATTGTGTCTTTTGCGTAGGCATCGCATATGGGTTCTGTCTTGATCCCTTCTGTAAACAAACCAACGGAGGGTCCGTGTCGCCTTCTTAAAAACGTACGTTGGGGCGCTTTGCTACCCCTAGACGTTGTATCTAAGAAGGGGACAAATTCCCCGGACCCCCGCATTCGTAAATTGCATCTGTGTCATATGCATTTCTTCATGCATTCATCCATTCCACCCATGATAGATGTCGGAGTTTTGATTCGCACTAGATTTTATTTCACTTTAGTAAAACATGGGATCAAGTCAAAAGCCTTCGCTTAAAAAGAGGTTCTATCAAGTCAAAATTAAGAGCTTAGAGGTCACTAGTTTATGAGAGTTGGGGCAATTAATGGGTCAACTTCAACGGCAAGCCTTCCCAAAGCCTATGGTAAGATTTGGGACCTAGCTAGGGTAGAAGTCTCCATGGAACCGATTGCATTCCTTTCCCAGTATTATGACCAGCCCCTAAGGTGCTTCACATTTAAGGACTTCCAACTAGTGCCGACTGTGAAAGAGTTTGAAGAAATCCTGGGATGCCCACTGGGAGGAAGGAAGCCATATCTTTTCTCTGGGTTCTATCCCTCCACGACAAGAGTTGCCAAGGTAGTGAAAATCTCAGCACAAGAGTTGGACCGTGTAAAGCAAAACAGGAATGGGGTAGTTAGAGTACCAAGGAAGTGTTTGGAGGAAAGGGCAAAGGCCTTGGCAAATCAAGGCGAATGGGCTTTCTTTTAGTGACATCTTGGCGCTTTTGATCTTTGGAGTTGTCCTCTTTCCGAATATGGAAGGGTTAGTGGACCTAGCAGTGATTGACGCTTTCCTCGCCTTTCATCATGGCAAGGAAAGCCCGGTCGTCGCCATTTTGACCATGTATGACACGTTCGACCGGGGATGTGAAAAGAGCAGCCGAGAATTGTTTGTTGTGCACTGGCTCTCTATGTGTGGCTGGTTTCACACCTTTTTTCTCCAAGAAGGTAGGCCCGTCTATCCGCTACAAGGTCACCGCTCGTGCATCGAAAAAGGAAAGGCGAATTGGGACCAACTCTTGGCTAACATGGAGGGGCGTCTGTTAATTGGTTCCCTCGCTAGAAGGAAGGAAGAATCAGGATTCTATCTTCATGCGAAGGATGTCCAAATGTTCCCTTGATGGGAACAAGGGGTTGTATTAATTATAATCCCGTCCTCGCCATAAGACAGCTTGGCTACCCCATGAGAGGAGTGTCATCAGACGAAAGCATCACGCCTTTCATCGCACGGGGTTTCAGTGACCACAACGCGAGGGTACTCCAAGGAGTTCGCAAGGCATGGGATGCGGCATGAAGAAAGGACAGAGAGCTTAGGGGAAGCAGTAATGGGATCATCGGCGGCTATCATAAGTGGCTGAGAGTCCGAACACAAGGATTGGATTGGCTCCCAAATCTAAAGACTGTGAGAGACGATGAGGTTAAAGCTTCGGAAGAAAGTGATGAGGTACAAGCCCTAAAGGCAGAGCTTGAAAGAGCCCGAGTAGTCGAAGAGAAGTTCAAGTCCATAGCCATCAAAGTCTGAAAAGAGTATGATGAACTAAGGGACGTCAATATGGCCACAGCTGAAGCCTTGGAACGAGAAACCAAGAAGGCCCGAAAGGAAGAACACGACCAAAGCAAAGTTTTAAGGGGCTTTATAGGGCAGCAATAGTGAGCTCAAGCTCCGAAGAGGTGAAAGGAATCATCACGGGTCAAAGGCATGATCTTGAAGGATGAGCTAAAGGCTTGCCTTAGGTCGAAAAGAAATTTGTCCCAACAGTTAAGCGAGATTGAAGGGAATATGTGGGCCATCATCGATGAGTGCAAAGAGAAGCTAAATCTAGCGGTGACTCACGAGCAAAGGCTAGAGGATGAGTACGCCAAGATATCAGCAGAAAGGGAAGCAAGGGAAAGGGTAATTGATTCATTGCACCAAGAGGCAACAATGAGGATGGACCGATTTGCTCTTACTTTGAACAGGATTCAAGAACTTTCCCGATTGCTAGCCAAGGCCAAAGCAATGGCGGACACCTACTCCGCCCCCGAGGAGATCCACAGACTTCTCAACTATTGTCAGCATATGATAGACTCAATGGCCCATATAATTAGAAACTGCTAGGAAGTTTGTATTGTCGCTCAGATCTTGACTAGTTATAAACTTTCTGAATAAAATGAGTTTATCACGCGTTTTTACTCCAAAGATAAGTGCGAATCAAATCACTCCCGCATTTTATCTCTAGCATGCATAAGCATCTCTTCATGGCATCATAATGAACATATCGTTCCTGCATTTGTCCGTTATCATATTCTAACATCACATTTTGCATGAGTCATTGCATCATCATGCATATGCGTTCAACATACTTTTTGTTCTACAAACTGCATACCTTTTGTTTTCATGTTTGCTCATGTGTGAGCCTTGCATTTTCCTCTACAAAACAAAAACAAAAAAAGGAAGCATGAAAATTCATGATGCATTCTTGATTGCATATATTCGGTACCATGAGCCAACCATGTTGGGATCATAAACCCGTTTCACTTAAAAACAAAATGAGTGAACATGGTACCTAATGCATAGAAAAGATGTTTCTTCGGGCATCTCAATTTGATAATTACATTCTCCATGCATAGTATGCGTATTCCTGAGTCTTTCATCCCTATGAAATGTTGTTGAAGTATTGGCGATCAAAATTGCCTTTCCCTGGGTTATGGGGTTGAACCAAGCTCATGCTTTTTCGAAAAAAGTTCATCAAGTCAAGTTGAAGTATGGAAGTAACTATCTTGCAAAAATTGGGGCAAAAGATGAATCGAGTTACATCACTGCTTCATTTTCTGCCAAACACATTTAGGACTGTTGATGTCCATGTTACTTCCAGTTTCACCTTAACCAAGATGTCATGAACCATGTGGAAAAATCTAAATTGATTCAACCCCATGTCCTGCGTAAAAATTCGCAATACTTCAATTGTACATCATTCGCATACATCCATGTTTTTCATTGGTTGCATTGCTCATTGCATTCTTTCCTTGAAAAATAAAATAAAATAAAATGAAATGAACTTAATCATTGTTATCAAAAAGAAAAGGACACGCTTTACGGTGCCCTTACCGAACTCGTGCTAGAGCTAGAGTAATGGGTGAAGCAGAGGAGGTGCAAGAGAAGATGAAGGCCGACATGGAGGCCATGAAAGAGCAAATGGCCACAATGATGGAGGCCATGATGAGCATGAAGAAGATAATGGAAGCCAATGCGGTTATAGTTGCCGCTACCAGCGTTGTTGCTAAGGTGAACCCGACGTCCCCATCCGGCATCAACCAAATGAATCATCCAACCTCGGATATGGTAGGCAAAGATTTGGGAAGTACGGGCGGCCCCCATGATGTGCAAATTCAAAACGAGCACGCCTTCCCATCATATGGCTTGCCTCCCAACTATACATCACCCAATGTGGCATACACTCTCAATGAAAATCTCAATAACTCCACTCCGATACTCATTGAGAACCAATAACCTCAATCTGATCAGGCACATATCTCTCAAACCATGGGGGAGACACATGAAATTCCCCACCACAATCTAGCTGACTTCGAGCCTTGGCTCGGATATGCCACTGAAGGGCAAGCAGTTGGTGGTATACCCTTTGAAAACACTTTGGAGGGCCCTCAGTTTCGCCCACAACCACAACCATTGCATTTTGCGGTGGGAAGAGCCCCTCGTGCTATGGCAGAAATGGAAAAGTTGGATCATTTAGAGGAAAGGCTCAGGGCCATTGAAGGAGGTGAAGATTATGCCTTTGCTGACCTAAAAGAGTTGTTCCTAGAACCCAATATCATCACCCCTCCCAAGTTCAAGGTGCTGGACTTTGACAAGTACAAGGGGACTACTTGCCCCAAGAACCATCTAAAGATGTATTATCGGAAGATGGGGGCATGCGCAAAAGATAAGGAATTACTGATACATTCCTTCCAAGAAAGTCTTACTGGGTAGCTGTTACCTGGTACACTAACTTGGAACCTTCCCGAGTCCATTCTTGGAAGGACCTTGGTTGCCTTCGTTAGGCAGTGTCAGTATAATGTCTTCGGATAGGATGCAACTACAGAACATGTGCAAAAGGGGGGCACAAATCTTTCAAAGAATACGCCCAAAGGTGGAGAACCTGGCAGCTCAAAGTGGCACCTCTGTTAGTGCTTAGCTTTACTGAGTTTTAAATGATTGGCTAAAATTTTGTTAAAACATAAGCACTTAGACAATGAAGGAAAGCTGGAGTTGCTGCACATGATGTCTAACATTATGTCAAGGAATCAGATCGGGTTGCACAATGCACAAGGCAAGATAAAATGTCAAATGAAGAATTGAAGCTGCAGGATCCACGATGTCGGATACAATGTCCAGGACATCCTGCCCGAAAATACTGGACACATAAATCTGTTATATCTTTAACAGATTAATGTGCAGTCAGCAACAGATTAGGCGATCTATCTTTAGGAACGAATTAAAAGATAATTAAAGTTCGAATTACAAACTTGAATAGTTCGTTCAGGGATTAAAGATTAAAGATAAAAACTAAAAGATCAAACTTTATCTTTTAGATCTTTAAGTGCAGATTTTCAGGAGAATGATAGATCTTATCCAGCGCAAGTTGTTGCAGCCCAGATACGCACACTGCTATATAAACATGAAGGCTGCACGAGTTTTCTACCCAAGTCCGAGATTGAAGAGTTATTTTGTGAGTTTTGGGACTTGAGTGTTTTGTGAGCCACCTTGATGTTACCCTAACATCAAGTGTTGGACCTGAGTGTGTAGAGTTGATCTCTATTGTTCAGAGAGCAATCTCTGGTGTGTCTTTGATTTATTTGTAAACACGGGAGAGTGATTGAGAGGGAGTGAGAGGGGTTCTCATATCTAAGAGTGGCTCTTAGGTAGAGATTGCATGGGTAGTGGTTAGGTGAGAAGGTTGTAAACAGTGGCTGTTAGATCTTCGAACTAACACTATTTTAGTGGATTTCCTCCCTGGCTTGGTAGCCCCCAGATGTAGGTGACGTTGCACCGAACTGGGTTAACAATTCTCTTGTGTTATTTACTTGTTTAATCTGTTCATACTGTCAAATATAATCTGCATGTTCTGAAGCGTGATGTCGTGACATCCGGTACGACATCTGTCATTGGTATCAGAATTTCAATTGGTATCAGAGCGGGCACTCTAAATCACTGAGTGAGATCTAGGGAGATAAATTCTGATGAACATGGAGAAAGAAGGAGGACCAGTGAACAGACCACCAATTCTGGATGGAACCAACTATGAATACTGGAAAGCAAGGATGGTGGCCTTCCTCAAATCACTGGATAGCAGAACCTGGAAAGCTGTCATCAAAGGCTGGGAACATCCCAAGATGTTGGACACAGAAGGAAAGCCCACTAATGAATTGAAGCCAGAAGAAGACTGGACAAAAGAAGAAGACGAATTGGCACTTGGAAACTCCAAAGCCTTGAATGCCCTATTCAATGGAGTTGACAAGAATATCTTCAGACTGATCAACACATGCACAGTGGCCAAGGATGCATGGGAGATCCTGAAAACCACTCATGAAGGAACCTCCAAAGTGAAGATGTCCAGATTGCAACTATTGGCTACAAAATTCGAAAATCTGAAGATGAAGGAGGAAGAGTGTATTCATGACTTCCACATGAACATTCTTGAAATTGCCAATGCTTGCACTGCCTTGGGAGAAAGGATGACAGATGAAAAGCTGGTGAGAAAGATCCTCAGATCTTTGCCTAAGAGATTTGACATGAAAGTCACTGCAATAGAGGAGGCCCAAGACATTTGCAACATGAGAGTAGATGAACTCATTGGTTCCCTTCAAACCTTTGAGCTAGGACTCTCGGAGAGGACTGAAAAGAAGAGCAAGAACCTGGCGTTCGTGTCCAATGATGAAGGAGAAGAAGATGAGTATGACCTGGATACTGATGAAGGTCTGACTAACGCAGTTGTGCTCCTTGGAAAACAGTTCAACAAAGTGCTGAACAGAATGGACAGGAGGCAGAAACCACATGTCCGGAACATCCCTTTCGACATCAGGAAAGGTAGTGAATACCACAAAAAGTCAGATGAAAAGCCCAGCCACAGCAAAGGAATTCAATGCCATGGGTGTGAAGGCTATGGGCACATCAAAGCTGAATGTCCCACCCATCTCAAGAAGCAGAGGAAAGGACTTTCTGTATGTCGGTCTGATGATACAGAGAGTGAACAAGAAAGTGATTCTGACAGAGATGTGAATGCACTCACTGGGAGATTTGAATCTGATGAAGATTCAAGTGATATTGAAATCACTTTTGATGAGCTTGCTATATCCTATAGAAAACTATGCATCAAAAGTGAGAAGATTCTTCAACAAGAAGCACAACTGAAGAAGGTCATTGCAAATCTGGAGGCTGAGAAGGAGGCACATGAAGAGGAGATCTCTGAGCTTAAAGGAGAAGTTGGTTTTCTGAACTCTAAACTGGAAAACATGACAAAATCAATAAAGATGCTGAATAAAGGCTCAGATATGCTTGATGAGGTGCTACAGCTTGGGAAGAATGTTGGAAACCAGAGAGGACTTGGGTTTAATCATAAATCTGCTTGCAGAATAACCATGACAGAATTTGTTCCTGCCAAAAACAGCACTGGAGCCACGATGTCACAACATCGGTCTCGACATCATGAAACGCAGCAGAAAAAGAGCAAAAGAAAGAAGTGGAGGTGTCACTACTGTGGCAAGTATGGTCACATAAAGCCCTTTTGCTATCATCTACATGGCCATCCACATCATGGAACTCAAAGTAGCAGCAGCGGAAGGAAGATGATGTGGGTTCCAAAACACAAGATTGTTAGTCTTGTTGTTCATACTTCACTTAGAGCATCAGCTAAGGAAGATTGGTACCTAGATAGCGGCTGTTCCAGACACATGACAGGAGTTAAAGAATTCCTGGTGAACATTGAACCTTGCTCCACTAGCTATGTGACATTTGGAGATGGCTCTAAAGGAAAGATCACTGGAATGGGAAAGCTAGTCCATGATGGACTTCCTAGTCTGAACAAAGTACTGCTGGTGAAGGGACTGATTGCGAACTTGATCAGCATCAGTCAGTTGTGTGATGAAGGATTCAATGTAAACTTCACAAAGTCAGAATGCTTGGTGACAAATGAGAAGAGTGAAGTTCTAATGAAGGGCAGCAGATCAAAGGACAACTGTTACCTATGGACACCTCAAGAAACCAGTTACTCCTCCACATGTCTATCCTCCAAAGAAGATGAAGTCAAAATATGGCATCAAAGATTTGGACATCTGCACTTAAGAGGCATGAAGAAAATCATTGACAAAGGTGCTGTTAGAGGCATTCCCAATCTGAAAATAGAAGAAGGCAGAATCTGTGGTGAATGTCAGATTGGAAAGCAAGTCAAGATGTCCCACCAGAAGCTTCAA
The DNA here is from genome assembly GCF_000004515.6 of Glycine max. Taxonomy (NCBI): domain Eukaryota; kingdom Viridiplantae; phylum Streptophyta; class Magnoliopsida; order Fabales; family Fabaceae; genus Glycine; species Glycine max. Next base: position 27,737,978 of record NC_038246.2, read on the forward strand.
CATCAGACCACTTCCATGGTGCTGGAACTACTTCACATGGACTTGATGGGGCCTATACAAGTTGAAAGCCTTGGAGGAAAGAGGTATGCCTATGTTGTTGTGGATGATTTCTCCAGATTTACCTGGGTCAACTTTATCAGAGAGAAATCAGACACCTTTGAAGTATTCAAAGAGTTGAGTCTAAGACTTCAAAGAGAAAAAGACTGTGTCATCAAGAGAATTAGGAGTGACCATGGCAGAGAGTTTGAAAACAGCAAGTTTACTGAATTCTGCACATCTGAAGGCATCACTCATGAGTTCTCTGCAGCCATTACACCACAACAAAATGGCATAGTTGAAAGGAAAAACAGGACTTTGCAAGAAGCTGCTAGGGTCATGCTTCATGCCAAAGAACTTCCCTATAATCTCTGGGCTGAAGCCATGAACACAGCATGCTATATCCACAACAGAGTCACACTTAGAAGAGGGACTCCAACCACACTGTATGAAATCTGGAAAGGGAGGAAGCCAACTGTCAAGCACTTCCACATCTTTGGAAGTCCATGTTACATTTTGGCAGATAGAGAGCAAAGGAGAAAGATGGATCCCAAGAGTGATGCAGGAATATTCTTGGGATACTCTACAAACAGCAGAGCATATAGAGTATTCAATTCCAGAACCAGAACTGTGATGGAATCCATCAATGTGGTTGTTGATGATCTAACTCCAGCAAGAAAGAAGGATGTCGAAGAAGATGTCAGAACATCGGAAGACAATGTAGCAGATACAGCTAAAAGTGCAGAAAATGCAGAAAACTCTGATTCTGCTACAGATGAACCAAACATCAATCAACCTGACAAGAGTCCCTTCATTAGAATCCAGAAGATGCACCCCAAGGAGCTGATTATAGGAGATCCAAACAGAGGAGTCACTACAAGATCAAGGGAGATTGAGATTGTCTCCAATTCATGTTTTGTCTCCAAAATTGAGCCCAAGAATGTGAAAGAGGCACTGACTGATGAGTTCTGGATCAATGCTATGCAAGAAGAATTGGAGCAATTCAAAAGGAATGAAGTTTGGGAGCTAGTTCCTAGACCCGAGGGAACTAATGTGATTGGCACCAAGTGGATCTTCAAGAACAAAACCAATGAAGAAGGTGTTATAACCAGAAACAAGGCCAGACTTGTTGCTCAAGGCTACACTCAGATTGAAGGTGTAGACTTTAATGAAACTTTCGCCCCTGTTGCTAGACTTGAGTCCATCAGATTGTTACTTGGTGTAGCTTGCATCCTCAAATTCAAGCTGTACCAGATGGATGTGAAGAGCGCGTTTCTGAATGGATACCTGAATGAAGAAGCCTATGTGGAGCAGCCAAAGGGATTTGTAGATCCAACTCATCCAGATCATGTATACAGGCTCAAGAAGGCTCTCTATGGATTGAAGCAAGCTCCAAGAGCTTGGTATGAAAGGCTAACAGAGTTCCTTACTCAGCAAGGGTATAGGAAGGGAGGAATTGACAAGACTCTCTTTGTCAAACAAGATGCTGAAAACTTGATGATAGCACAGATATATGTTGATGACATTGTGTTTGGAGGGATGTCGAATGAGATGCTTCGACATTTTGTCCAACAGATGCAATCTGAATTTGAGATGAGTCTTGTTGGAGAGCTGACTTATTTTCTGGGACTCCAAGTGAAGCAGATGGAAGACTCCATATTCCTCTCACAAAGCAAGTATGCAAAGAACATTGTCAAGAAGTTTGGGATGGAAAATGCCAGCCATAAAAGAACACCTGCACCTACTCACTTGAAGCTGTCAAAGGATGAAGCTGGCACCAGTGTTGATCAAAGTTTGTACAGAAGCATGATTGGGAGCTTACTATATTTAACAGCAAGCAGACCTGACATCACCTTTGCAGTAGGTGTTTGTGCAAGATATCAAGACAATCCCAAGATAAGTCACTTGAATCAAGTAAAGAGAATTCTGAAATATGTAAATGGCACCAGTGACTATGGGATTATGTACTGTCATTGTTCAGATTCAATGCTGGTTGGGTATTGTGATGCTGATTGGGCTGGAAGTGCAGATGACAGAAAAAGCACTTCTGGTGGATGTTTCTATTTGGGAACCAATCTTATTTCATGGTTCAGCAAGAAGCAGAACTGTGTGTCCCTATCTACTGCTGAAGCAGAGTATATTGCAGCAGGAAGCAGCTGTTCACAACTAGTTTGGATGAAGCAGATGCTGAAGGAGTACAATGTCGAACAAGATGTCATGACATTGTACTTTGACAACATGAGTGCTATTAATATCTCTAAAAATCCTGTTCAACACAGCAGAACCAAGCACATTGACATTAGACATCACTATATTAGAGATCTTGTTGATGATAAAGTTATCACACTAGAGCATGTTGCCACAGAGGAACAAGTAGCAGATATTTTCACAAAGGCATTGGATGCAAATCAGTTTGAAAAACTGAGGGGCAAGCTGGGCATTTGTCTGCTAGAGGAATTATAGCAGCTACTTCTATCTGAATGTGCTCAAATGTCTCACTCAACATTAATAGCACGTTCACTACTGAGCCAAAACAAATTCAAACTCCGTCCCCCTACATTCCTCATTCAAACTTACATTTTCGTGGTAATCTCGTTTTCATTCCCCAACACCTCTTAGATATTCACGAAACCATTTCAAAAGCTCTGCTTCTCCATGGCTACCTCACCAAAAGAAACTTCATCTCCTGTTTCACCCTCTGTACCATCACCTCCATCATCCACCAAAGCACCATCAAACCAGGAACAACCTGAATTCAATATCCAACCCATACAAATGATTCCTGGTCCAGCCCCTGTTCCTGAGAAACTGGTCCCCAAAAGACAACAGGGAGTGAAGATTTCTGAAAACCCTAGCCTTGCAACAAGTCCTAGGGAAGTAGACACGGAGATGGATAAGAAGATCCGCAATATTGTGAGTAGCATTTTGAAAAATGCTTCTGTCCCTGATGCTGATAAAGATGTTCCAACATCTTCCACCCCAAATGCTGAAGTCCTCTCTTCATCCAGTAAAGAGGAATCAACAGAGGAAGAGGATCAAGCCACAGAGGAGACCCCTGCACCAAGGGCACCAGAACCTGCTCCAGGTGACCTCATTGACCTAGAAGAAGTAGAATCTGATGAGGAACCCATTGCCAAACAGTTGGCACCTGGCATTGCAGAAAGATTACAAAGCAGAAAGGGAAAAACCCCCATCACTAGGTCTGGACGAATCAAAACTATTGCACAGAAGAAGAGCACACCAATCACTCCTACCACATCCAGATGGAGCAAAGTTGCAATCCCTTCCAAGAAGAGGAAAGAAATTTCCTCATCTGATTCTGATGATGATGTCGAACTAGATGTTCCCGACATCAAGAGAGTGAAGAAATCAGGGAAAAAGGTGCCTGGAAATGTCCCTGATGCCCCATTGGACAACATTTCATTCCACTCCATTGGCAATGTTGAAAGGTGGAAATTTATATATCAACGCAGACTTGCTGTAGAAAGAGAACTGGAAGAGATGCCTTGGATTGCAAGGAGATCATGGACCTCATCAAGGCTGCTGGACTGCTGAAAACAGTCACCAAGTTGGGAGATTGTTATGAAAGTCTAGTCAGGGAATTCATTGTCAACATTCCCTCTGACATAACAAACAGAAAGAGTGATGAGTATCAGACAGTGTTTGTCAGAGGAAAAGGTATTAGATTCTCCCCTGCTGTAATCAACAAATACCTGGGCAGACCAACTGAAGGAGTGGTGGATATTGCTGTTTCTGAGCATCAAATTGCCAAGGAAATCACTGCCAAACAAGTCCAGCATTGGCCAAAGAAAGGGAAGCTTTCTGCAGGGAAGCTAAGTGTGAAGTATGCAATCCTGCATAGGATTGGCACTGCAAACTGGGTACCCACCAATCATACTTCCACTGTTGCCACAGGTTTGGGTAAATTTCTGTATGCTGTTGGAACCAAGTCCAAATTTAATTTTGGAAACTATATTTTTGATCAAACTGTTAAGCATTCAGAATCTTTTGCTGTCAAATTACCCATTGCCTTCCCAACTGTATTGTGTGGCATTATGTTGAGTCAACATCCCAATATTTTAAACAACATTGACTCTGTGAAGAAGAGAGAATCTGCTCTATCCCTGCATTACAAACTGTTTGAGGGGACACATGTCCCAGACATTGTCTCGACATCAGGGAAAGCTGCTGCTTCAGGTGCTGTGACCAAGGATGCTTTGATTGCTGAACTCAAGGACACATGCAAGGTGCTGGAGGCAACCATCAAAGCCACCACAGAGAAGAAAATAGAGCTGGAACGCCTGATCAAAAGACTCTCAGACAGTGGCATTGATGATGGAGAAGCAGCTGAGGAAGAAGAAGAAGCAGCTGAGGAAGAAGAAGATGCAGCAGAGGATACAGAATCAGATGATGATGATTCTGATGCCACCCCATGACCATCAGACCTTTATTTTTGCTTTTACTTTTACTAGTTATTGGTCTGTAATATTTGCACATTAATTTCATGCATTCTACTTTTGCCAAATTCTGTCTAAAAAGGGGGAGTAGTAGGATATTATATTATGCATGATTTATGATTTTGAGGGGGAGTAGTAGTTATATGATTTTGAGGGGGAGTAGTATTTATACTACTGCTGCTGATGATGATTGATGTAAGCTACTAAAACTAGTAGCTGATAGAAGATGCCGCAGTGAACTGCTTCACAGCAGTAGGAGCATGGAGACAGGGGGAGCAGAAAGCTGATGTCACGTGAGATGTCTTGACATCCTGGAAACGACTTGCAACTTGCAGAATTTTGCTGTCGCCACTACAGATACCACTGTGCTTGATTACTCTGATAGTGAAAGTTGCTGATCCCACTTGCATAACTGCTCGTACCTGCTCAGGAAGTGTCTAAGTATGTTTTAGACAAAATTTTCCAAAGGGGGAGATTGTTAGTGCTTAGCTTTACTGAGTTTTAAAAGATTGGCTAAAATTTTGTTAAAACATAAGCACTTAGACAATGAAGGAAAGCTGGAGTTGCTGCACATGATGTCTAACATTATGTCAAGGAATCAGATCGGGTTGCACAATGCACAAGGCAAGATAAAATGTCAAATGAAGAATTGAAGCTGCAGGATCCACGATGTCAGATACAATGTCCAGGACATCCTGCCCGAAAATACTGGACACATAAATCTGTTATATCTTTAACAGATTAATGTGCAGTCAGCAACAGATTAGGCGATCTATCTTTAGGAACGAATTAAAAGATAATTAAAGTTCGAATTACAAACTTGAATAGTTCGTTCAGGGATTAAAGATTAAAGATAAAAACTAAAAGATCAAACTTTATCTTTTAGATCTTTAAGTGCAGATTTTCAGGAGAATGATAGATCTTATCCAGCGCAAGTTGTTGCAGCCCAGATACGCACACTGCTATATAAACATGAAGGCTGCACGAGTTTTCTACCCAAGTCCGAGATTGAAGAGTTATTTTGTGAGTTTTGGGACTTGAGTGTTTTGTGAGCCACCTTGATGTTACCCTAACATCAAGTGTTGGACCTGAGTGTGTAGAGTTGATCTCTATTGTTCAGAGAGCAATCTCTGGTGTGTCTTTGATTTATTTGTAAACACGGGAGAGTGATTGAGAGGGAGTGAGAGGGGTTCTCATATCTAAGAGTGGCTCTTAGGTAGAGATTGCATGGGTAGTGGTTAGGTGAGAAGGTTGTAAACAGTGGCTGTTAGATCTTCGAACTAACACTATTTTAGTGGATTTCCTCCCTGGCTTGGTAGCCCCCAGATGTAGGTGACGTTGCACCGAACTGGGTTAACAATTCTCTTGTGTTATTTACTTGTTTAATCTGTTCATACTGTCAAATATAATCTGCATGTTCTGAAGCGTGATGTCGTGACATCCGGTACGACATCTGTCATTGGTATCAGAATTTCAACCTCAATGACGAAAAAACGATGACAATGATAGTAGACACATTACCAGTATTCTACTATGGAAAAAGGTGGGCTACGCACCTTCAAAGCTTTGAGGATTTGGTCTTTGCCAGTGAAAGGATCGATGTGGGTCTGAAAAAAGGCAAATTTAGTCATCCTGCTTGGACGAATGAGAAAACTGGGGCAAATGAAAAGGGTGAGAAAGAGGGAGAAACCCATGCTGTGACTGCCATTCCTATACGGCCAAGTTTCCCACCAACCCAACAATGTCATTACTCAGCCAATAACAAACCTCCTCCTTACCCACCGCCCAGTTATCCACAAAGGCCATCCCTAAATCAACCACAAAGCCTGTCTACCGCACTTCCAATGACGAAGACCACCTTTAGCACAAACCAAAAAACACCAACAAAAAGGAATTTTGCAGCAAAAAGCCTGTAGGGTTCACCCCAAATTCCGTTGTCATATGCTAAACTTGATCCCATATCCACTCAATAATTCAATGGTAGCCATAACCCCAACCAAGGTTCCTCAACCTCCATTTTTCTGAGGATACGACTCGAACGCAACGTGTGCTTATCATGGAGGAGCCCCGGGGCATTCCATTGAGCATTGTATGACCCCGAAGCATAAAGTGTGAAGTCTAATTGATACGGGCTGGCTGAAATTTAAGGAGAATCGCTTGTTGAAATCCTAACATTGACAAGCAACACCATACATGGGGCAATTCTGGAAGCTGTTGTTATGACTCATCAGGATTTTCAAGTTTATGCCATAAACCACAGTTACAATGCTAAATGATATGGATAAAATGGACATCCTCTCACGAACACATCTTTGCTTATTCAACTTCCACCGGAATGTGAGTGTAAGCCATTGGTCTGTTTGCTCAAGTAACCTGCGCTCCTGAGTGTTGACTTCCAAGACCGTTCAATCAGAGATTACTCATCTTGCACGTTGGTGGGGGTGCCGTAAAACAACGAGCAAAGTTCAAAACAAATAAGTTTCAAAATAAAAAAATGAGTTTCAAAATAAAAAATAAAAAAGGCATTTGATTGACTGTGTTTTCAAGTACAAATATAGACGTTCATGTGACCTCATTTTGTCTTTTTGGAGAGAAGTGAGTTATCAAGGATAGGATGTTGGACAAATGGCCTCAGTTATCTTGAGAAAGGGGGGGTTGAATTAAGATACGAAGACTATTCCCCAATTAAACTTTCACTCTCTCCGGATTAACAATGCACCCTTAAACATGAATTACTCAAAAGATAATTCAAAATAAACTTCTTTAAAGCAAAAGATAAATAGCAATAAATAAAAGAAGTTTAAGGGAAGAGAGGAATGAAAACTTGATTTATGCTGGTTCGGCCACTTCCCGTGCCTACATCCAGTCCTCAAGCAACCCACTTGAGATTTTCCACTCTCTTTGTAAAACTCCTTTTACAAAGTCTGAACTACACAGGGATAACCCTTCCCTTGTGTTCAGGAATCCTTTACAACAAGAGACCCACGGTCTCTTAATCGCTTTTCAGAAATAAGAAGAAGAGAAGAAGAAATCTCTCTTAAAAGGGATAGATTGTACGATGAAGACCAATCAAAATTCCTTATTGAATATGCAAGTGGTTGACCAAGGAATCTTTTTTAGAAGATAAGACAGTTCAGTTCAGAAAAACTCTTAATCTTTTGAGAGGATAAACTTTTTGGGCAATGAAAACTCTCTTTAAATTCGTGCTTCCAAGCCACCTTTGATGGCCATTCATAAAACCATTTGAATAGATGTGACTCTTGGAAATTATTTTTCGAAAATCCCCTCTGGTAATCGATTACAAAACTTGTGTAAACGATTACAGGTTTTGAAATTTGAATTAAAACGTTAAAAAAACTGCTGGTAATCAATTACCATCCATGTGTAATCGATTACACATTATAAATTTTGAATTCAATTTCTAGTGACTGTTATAAACATTTTCAACTGCTGGTAATCGATTACCAGAGAGCAAATCTCAATTTGAAATGATAGAATTCTTTGGTCAAACCTTTTGTTTGTTTCAATTTGGAAACTTCTTCCTAAAGATTCTAAGAGATCAAACTTGATCATATATCTTGATTTTCTTGGATTCTTGTCTTGAATAAAACTTAGAAGCACTTGATCCTTTAGCATCATCAAGACATCAAAACATCTTGCTTCTACATAGGAGTCATTTGACTTAATCCATCAACTGAAAGATCCTTCAACTATTTCTCGTCCTTGGAAAATTCTTTTTGCAAGAATCAACTGCTTCTTTCATTCTTCCTCACTACGAGGTCGTGAAAACAAGACAACACTTGGTACCTCTAAGCCCTACACTGGGGCAACGAAAGGCACCATGCAAAAACCTCAAGTGAACCTAGGGGCAGATTAGAAGTTCTCACCCAATAGGTTCCCTCCTACAAGGTCATAACGAAAGACAACGATTGGTACCTCAAAGCCTTACACTGGGGCAATGAGGGGCACCGTGCATGAGCCTCAAGTGAACATAGGGGCCGATCAAAAGCTCTCACCCATCGATGTTTTTAACAAAAAAGGGGGACAAACCCTAGGATTTCAATGGATTGATTAAACATCAAACGACTCCATTGTCGTCACTCCAAAATGGTCAAATGACTAAATCAAACAAAACACACACTCTGAGGGAGTTCTCGGAGAGATTTGCAAAAGATAGGATAAGGTTGCATGGACTATCACCTCTTTCAAAAGGACAGTCAATTTGTGTTTTCCAAAAAAAATCAAATCAAAATCAAAATCACAAAATAGGGAAAGAATGTCATGAACATTGTACAATTTTCCATAACATTGCATTATTGCATACAAAGCCTGCATTTACTGCATTTCAAGATGAAGGTTGCATACATTTGCATCCCCAAAAAATCATCATGTTCATATTAGGTAATAAGTGAATAGATGAGAGGCCCTCTCAAAGAGTCAACCTCTTGCTTTCTTGTAAGGTTAAAGTCCTTTGGTACTTGTACCTATTGGCTCGCCTTCAGAGGACTGCATGTCCTCACCTTCGTAGGGCTACACGCCCTCACCTTTAGAGGACCACATGTCCTCACCTTCAGAGGGCTACACGCCCTCGCCATCAGAGGACTGCATGTCCTCACCTTCAGAGGGCTACACGCCCTCGCCATCAAAGGACTGCATGTCCTCACCTTCAGAAGGCTACACGCCCTCGCCATCAGGGGACTGCATGTCCTCACCTTCGTAGGGCTACACGCCCTCACCTTTAGAGGACTACACGTCCTCGCCAACAGAGGGTTGCACGCCCTCACCTTGAGAGGACTACACGTCCTCACCAACAGAGGGCTGCACGCCCTCACCTTGAGAGGACTGCACGTCCTCGCCAACAGAGGGCTGCACGCCCTCACCTTGAGAGGACTGCACGCCTTCACCTTTAGAGGGCTACGTGTCCTCATTTTCAGTGTGCTCCACATCCACACCTTAAGAGAATTTAAGGTCCTCTGCCCTTAAATGCTTAACCGAGACTTGCACTCCCGGTTAAGGGGCCAGTAGTTTCCTTTTAGCGGTTCCTGGGCCACCCCCTGATATTGGAGGAGGGCCAACTATGCGAGCACAACTAGAGAGGGAGGCTATCACACTGCTACTGTACATACCAGGGCAAGATTTCACCCGTGCCACTGCAAAGAGACGAGTGCGGATCATGCACACCAACATGATCACTCTTACACAGATATAGATGACATTGCTACTTAGCAACATTCTGCCCAGCGACCGCAATGTCAATCTCCCCCTGCAAAAGTATCAGTTGGTCTGTGTCGTCCCGACATGGGTAAGTATGCATATGGTTCAACTGATTTCTGATACCATCTATTGTTTGCAGGGATCGCGCCCGCAAGACACCCAGTGGACCCAAAGACGTCCAACAGGGCCCTGGGGTTTCCAGCTTTGGTTACAGGCCTCTATCAGTCCTACAGGGTGCCCGTACCCCCCCGGCAAGGTCACGTCATCATAGTTCTAGGGAGTGCCTGTCGCCCCCAGCAAGGTCATCAGGCCCCCCTACCAATCAAGCTTTCATCAAGAAGTACTGCACCCCCAGGCAGGCGCAGGGCGAAACACCACATCAGCATTGGGATGGCCGGCAGCGGGCAACAAACGCACCGCCATCACCTCTAGAGTTCACCTCAAAAAGGTTAGAGCGTTGCTTACGACCCATGGCTGAGCAATAGGCGACCAAGTCCAGAGCCAAAGGTAAGCAAAGTACTAGGTCCGTGACCGACAAGCCATCAAGCGTCCAGCTCAAGACGTTAAAGAAGCGCTACTAGGAGGCAACCTAGTACCTTTTAAATCTCTGCTTGTTATTTGATCAGCTTTGTTTCTCAAGTCATAGTAGGATACACCTAGTTGCTCATGATCCTAAGAATTTAAATAAAACGAGCACAAGCTCGGAAGGTAGTCATACCTCACAAAATATATGTATGCGTGTTTAGGTAGTGAAAAATACCTTAGATATGCATGTATGTAATTTAGGTAGCAAACAACTACCTCACAAAATATATATGTATGTTTAGGTAGCAAGATACCTTACGGTTATCCGCACCCTTTTGTCATCCAGAGGCGGCGGGCCCGATGACATGCAGAGACTGACATAGTCTTCTGCACCTTTTGTTCCTCCGGGAACAACGAGTCATTTACATGCGGAGATTTTATGGTCACCCGCGACTCTCGTCAACCGAGAGGAACGAAATTAGTGTCATACCCTAATTTCGTCCGGGGACCTTTGCTTGATGACATGTGACCTTTCTTTGGTCCTTGTGAGATGCTTGGCACCCATCATTGGGCAATTTGTGAAATTCCGGGAACAACAAGTCATTTGCATGTGGAGATTTTATGGTCACCCGTGACTCTCGTCAAATCGAGAGGAACGAAATTAGTGTCTTATCTTTACTTTCCTTTTATCTCCAATAAAAGACAAGTAAAGAGGGGCAACTGTCATACCCTAATTTCGTCCGGGGACCTTTTCTTGATGTCATGTGACCTTTCTTTGGTCCTTGTGAGGTGCTTGGCACCCATCATTAGGCAATTTGTGAAATTCCAGGACATGCCGGAAAACCGAAAAAATATTGATGCACAATCCGTAAGTTTCCGTGACACACCGGAAATCAAATGGAAGCATCGTTGCATAATTAAGTGAGATTTTGTAACATTCCGTAAGTCAAAAAGGGGATGATTATGTAATCCGCAAGGTTCTGTAACATTACGGAAAGAAAACAAGTATCGTTACGAAATTCGTAAGTTTCCGTAACTTTACGAAAAAAGAATCACCAAAAAAAGGCAGAGGGAGGTGTACTTAGTAAAAATGGGGGTGCAAATAGCACCCATGCCCACTTGGGCCCTCCAGAATATTCCTCCAGAAGGCTGTTGCTTCTGAAGGAAGCAACCTGGCTCGCCTGGGCGAGCTGGGCGGTAACCACCTCCCCTATTTTGCTATAAATAGGGGAGGAAGTGAAGAAGAAAAGGGTTCAGCCCCTTAGGCACTTCTCTCTCTTTCGAATTTGCTTGGAAAAATTGTTTCCGTGAAGAAAATCTAAGCCGAGGCGCTTTCGAAACGTTTCCGTAACGTTTTCCGTGAAGAATTTCGCGAAGGTTTCGACCGTTCTTCGACGTTCTTCATTCGTTCTTCATCGTTCTTCGATCTTCAACGGGTAAGTACCTCGAACCAAGCTTTTCGATTCATTCTATGTACCCGTAGTGGTCCACATTGTGTTTCGTGCATTTTTATTCTCGTTTTGTTTACTTTTTATACCCCCTCTTGACGTGCTTAAGCCATTTTACTTAAGTCATTTCTCGCTTAACTTAAAAATAAAATAAATTTCCACCGAACGTTTGAATTGTATTATCCGTTAACTTCGGTTAAAATAAATTCCGACTGTTCGGTCGTGCCGTAACCACGTTGGAAATCAAAAAAGGAGGTAAAAAATAATATAATAATAAAAAAAAAATCTTTTAGCAAAATAAAGCGGAAAATCAATCGGACGTTTTCTCTTTGGGATTTCTCATTCTTAATCGAATTGATTAATAACTAAAGTGAAACTAAGGCTAAAATCAACTCGCCTAGTCAAGCTCGTCCATAAAAATAGGCTTTTGAAGTTTGTCATTTCAATTTCTCACTAAGTAAAATGGATCATTTTTAAGGTCCAACGCCTTAAAATGATCACCACTTAAGTAAAAAAGAATCACTTGATAAGAAAGAACTACGTAGGTCTGATTTTCTCATCCCAAATTGAGGAATACGTAGGAGCAAAGGGAAACACCTTTGTCGACCACAAAAAAGAAAAAAATATAAAAAAGGTATAAAGGATATAAGGACATAAAAGGGAACGTAAAAATCAAAGTCATGTTTGCACATTCGATTAAAGGTTGCCGTCCCTTGGGACGGACGTGTGGGGTGCTAATACCTTCCCCGTGCGTAAATACAACTCCCGAACCTTTCACTTAAAAGTTCGTAGATCGCGTCTTTTCCGTTTTTTCCGACGTTTTCCTCAAATAAACGTTGGTGGCGACTCCGCGCGTATTCCTTTCGTGGAACACGCATCCCGCGAGTCTCGCGTCGCCCTCCTGCCGAAGGGTAGGTTGCGACAGCAGCAAACAGGAATCCTCCTTACGCCCACTATGAGGAATCACACCTCCCTTTTGTAGGGCCTCAAAGATAAACCTCCTAGGGGTTGCCACATCCCTTAATGGTTTAGACCTGCGCGGCCTATCAGACTCAATGGCGTTAACCGCTCCCCCTCCATGATTGGCGAGCGGGTTGGTTTTCACATTGGGCCGATCCTCTTGGAAAGTCAGCCATCCAGCATCTATCAAATGTTGGACCTTGTATTTAAAGGCCAAGCATTTTTCAATGGAATGCCCCGGGACACCCCCATGGTACTTGCAAGTTGCGTTAGGGTCATACCACTTTGGGAAAGGGGGTTGGAGGACCTTTCCGGGAGTTACCACGGCCAAATGGTTGGCGATGAGGGACGACAAGAGGTCTTCGTACGTCATTGGGAGTGGGGTGAATTCTTGAAATGGCCTCGGAGGGAAGTTCCTTGTTGCGTTGGAATTACCTGCCGGGCGAGTTGTGTTCGGAGTTGGAACTTGGGGAGCTTCCCTCTGGGTGGGTGCTTTAGGCTGCACAGGTGCTGAACTAGAGGCGTTCCCGGTATGAGCCGAGAAGCTCGGGTGATGTTGTGCGTACTGATGGGTACCATGAGGTGTCTGCGGGGGTTTGACCCACGCGGGCGTTGAAGAGACGGCATGGGCATCTCCTTCCTTCCTTTTTGCCCCCGTTGTCCCGATTCTTTTGGCATTCGCACTCGTGGAGGAAACGTAATTGAACTTTCCTCTTTTCAACCCTACCTCGATTCTTTCCCCGGTGAACACTAGGTCCGCGAAACTGGACGGCATGTAACCTACTAGCTTCTCATAGTAGAACACTGGCAGAGTGTCTACCATCATGGTGATCATCTCTCTCTCAACCATGGGAGGAGCCACTTGTGCCGCCAGGTCTCTCCACCGTTGTGCGTATCCTTTAAAGGTTTCGCCCTCTTTCTTGAATATATTCTGCAGCTGAGTGCAATCGGGAGCCATATCGGAATTATATTGATATTGCCTTAGGAAGGCAGTAATCAGATCCTTCCAAGTACGGATACGGGAAGCTTCCAAATTAGTGTACCAAACTACCATGGCTCCGGCCAAGCTATCTTGAAAAAAGTGTATTAATAGCTTCTCATCCTTAGAGTGTGCGCCCATCTTGTGACAGTACATCTTGAGATGGTTCTTGGGACAAGTCGTCCCTTTATACTTGTCGAAGTCCGGTACTTTGAACTTCGGGGGGATAACAACATCGGGTACTAAGCAAAGATCCATCATGTCTGCGAACGGATAGTCCCCAAATCCTTCCACGGCTCTCAATCTCTCCTCGAGGAGATCGAGCTTCCTCCTTTCTTCAGTTGCTGGGGGCGGTCCTTCCATGGACAAAACTATTGGTTGTGTCGTGATGTTGGGCTGAGGCAACGTGCTGGGTGCCGGCCCTTCGGGGATCGGGGGATAAAACTCGCCATCCCTTCGAGCATAGTCTTGAGGGTCTTCGTGGACCTCGTCGGGCTGTTGAGGAGGCTCTCTTTCAAGGACGGGAGAAGCAATATGGCCCGCATCGTCTTGCAGGACGGGTGGTGAGTAGTTGGGCGGCAATCCATAAGGGTAAGCCGCTCGGTTGTATCCCAGATGAGGGTTGCCATCGTGCCCTAGCGTGTTCCTTCCCCGTCCTACTATGTTTGAGGGAGGATGGCGCGCGGTTGCCAAGAGAGTTGGGTCTGCTTCGGCAGCCGAACTGACAGCGGCAGCGGTGGCCACGTTTTTCTCCATGAGCTGCCTCATTCCTAACATGGCCTCCATCATGGAAGCAATCTATTCTTTCAGAGCCGACATGTCGGCTTTCATTTGTTCCTGTGTCTCCTCTTGATCACCCATCGTTCTAGATTTGGATCTGGTGCGATAGGGATGCCTTGTGGCGCGTTTAGTTATGGTGTTTTTCCCTAAAAAAACCAAACGTGAGGAGGGGGTAAAGAAAGAAAGAATGCATGCTAGAGATAAAATGCAGGAGTGATTTGATTCGCACAAGCTTTTTGGAGTAGAAACATGGGACCAACTCATTTTATTTCAGAAAGTCGTATCTAGTCAAGGTCTGAGAGACCATACAAGTTTTCTAGCGATTTCTAATTATGTGGGCCATTAAGTCTATCATATGCTGACAATAGCCGAGAAGCCCATGAATTTCTTCGGGGGCGGAGTAGGTGTCCGCCATTGCCTTGGTCTTGGCTAACAATCGGGGAAGTTCTTGACTCCCGTTCAAGGTAAGAGCAAACCGATCCATCCACATGGTTGCCTCTTGGTGTAAAGAGTCGATCACCCTTCCTCTAGCCTCTTTTTCCGCGTATACTTGGGCATACTCGTCCGCGACCCTAAGTTCATGGGTCGTGGCTAGACCTAACTCTTCTTGGTACTTGGCGATGATAGCTAGCATGTTGGTCTCTGTCTCGCATAAATGCTGAGACAAGCTCCTTTTGGACCTTGAACAGGCAACTAACTCCTCTTTCAAGACCATGCTATGCGCTCGCGACTGGTCCCTCTCTTCCCTTCGCAGCTTGAGTTCATTGTTGCTACCCCACAGAGCTCCGCGAAATTTGTTATGGCCATACTCTTCCTTGTGAGCCCTCTTGGCCTCTTGTTCAAGGGCTCTTGCGGTAGTTTCATTCTCTTCCCGTAATCCAGCACACTCCTTCCGGATATGTGTGTAGCGGCTAACTTGAACTTCTCCTTGGCAAGTTTTGCCTTTCCTAACTCGTTTTTGAGAGCTTGGACTTCTTCGTCTTCTTCCGGTGCTTCGAAACTGTCTTCGCTGACGACTTTTAACTTGGCGAGCCAATCTAAACCTCGTATATGAACTTTCAGCCATTCATGGTAACCACCAATGATGCCATTACGAATGCCCCTAAGTTCTTGATCTTTCCTTAACGGGGTTTCCCATGCCTTATGGATTCTTTGTATAGCCTTGAAATTTTGCGCGCCGAAATCCCTCACAAGGAAAGGAGACATGCTTTCTTCCACCGGTGCTCCCCTCATGGGGTACCCTAGTTGTCTTATAGCGAGCGCGGGATTGTAGTTAATACAACCCCTCGTTCCTATCAGCGGAATGTTCGGGTACCCTCCACATGAGAAAAGGACTCCCTCCTTTCCTTCCTTCCATCGGGGGAACCAATTGATTGTTCTACCTCCTACACCAGCCAAAAGTTGGTCCCAATCTATTCTTCTCTTTTCAGCACACGAGCGATGACTTTGGAGCGGACATGGATGCCTAGTGTCTTGCAGGAACAGGTGCGAAACCAACCAAACACAGAGAGCGGGCAAGCAACAGATGATCCGTGCGCTACTCTTCTCGCACCTTCGGTCAAATGTGTCAAATAAATCTGCCAAGACAGCTACCACCGGACTTTCCTTGCTATGGTGGTATGCAAGGAAAGCGTCGATTGCTGCTAGGTCCACCAAACCATCTACGTTTGGAAAGAGGACGACCCCAAAAATTAGCAATGCTAACACATCCATAAACGGGACCCAATCTCCTTGACTGGCCATACCCCTCACCTTGTCTTCTAGGTACTTCCGTGGTAGGCCTGCTATGCCGTTTCGAGTCTGTTTTACGCGGTCCAAACCTCTTGTTGAATCCTTGACCACAGTTGCAATTCTGCTCAAAGAGGGGAGACACCCGGAGAAAAGATATGGTTTTCTTCCCCCGAGAGGACATCCTAGAATCTCCTCAAATTCTTCAATGGTTGGTACCAATTGGAAGTCTCCGAACGTGAAGCATCTCAAAGGCTGGTCGTAGTATTGGGTGAGTGACGCAATGGCCTCTGTGGATACCTCTGCTATGGTCAAATCTAAGGTCTTTCCGTAAGTCTTGCAGAAGGCTTGCATTTGGAGAGGTTCCATCAACCGTCCTAATTCCTTGATGTTGGTGGTATCTAGGCCTTTAACCTTGACTTGGTAAAACCTCTTACCGGTTGGATTTGTCCCCATGCTTACTAAAGTGAGACAAAAAGCTGGTGCAAATCAAAACTCTGATATCTCATGGGTGGAATGGATGAATGCATGAAGGAATGCATATGACACAAATGCAATTTAGGAATGCGGGGGCCCGAGGAATTGTCTCCTTCTTAGATACAACGTCTAGGGGTAGCAAAGTGCCCCAACGTGTGTTTTTAAGAAGGTGACACGGACCCTCCGTTGGTTTGTTTACAGAGGGGATCAAGACGGAACTCGCGTGTGATGCACATGCGAAAGGCGCAACATAGTATGACAATATTCACAAAATATAAGCAAAAGGGTATATGATACTTATGCATGGCAGTGTGAAAGATGGCACGGAGCGTGTTTGCTCCGTGCCCCTATTTAAGGGACCTATAAGGGAGAGAGCTAACTAGGCTTTTAGTGATAACCCCCAAGGTGGTCATATCTCTCTTGATGGTCTCTAGAGGTATCATCCCCTTTGAAGAACATATTGCAGCAGTAGGGACTACTAGCAACAATAAGTTTTCAAAGAGAAAAGCTCTAGATGAGGGTTCACTGTAATCAAGCAAGTCGGAGACCTAGCATGATCACAGATTCACCTCCGCTCCTTATGTTCCCATGAACCCGGGTATAGGGCCCCCTTTTTTTTCAACTCACAGTGTGTGCAAATAGTGTTGGTGTTTGTGTGCATCAAATGAATAAGTATTTACCTTATGCATACATTTTAAAACGCACTAAAAGCAACAAAGAGTTTATATACACAAGAACATAAAAAATAAAGGGAAACCAACAAAGGAGAAAGTCATGATAAAACATTTGCACAAGATTAATGGCCTAACTCACAAAAACAGTCCCCAGTGGAGTCGCCAACTGTCGCAACCTACCCTTCGGCGGGAGGGCGACGCCTGACTCGCGGGATGCGTGTTCCACGAAAGGAATACGCGCGGAGTCGCCACCAACGTTTATTTGAGGAAAACGTCGGAAAAACCGGAAAAGACACGATCTACGAACTTTTAAGTGAAAGGCTCGGGAGTTGTATTTACGCACGGGGAAGGTATTAGCACCCCACACGTCCGTCCCAAGGGACGGCAGCCTTTAATCGAATGTGCAAACATGACTTTGATTTTTACGTTCCCTTTTTATGTCTTTATATCCTTTATACCCTTTTTATATTTTTCTCTTTTTGTGGTCGACAAGGGTGTTTCCCTTTGCTCCTACGTATTCCTCAATTGCGATGAGGAAATCAGACCTACGTAGTTCTTTCTTATGCGTGAATCAAGTGATTCTTTTTTACTTAAAAGGTGATCATTTTAAGGCGTTGGACCTTGAAAATGATCCATTTTACTTAGTAAGAAACATAAATGATAAACTTTCAAAATCCTATTTTTGTGGACGAGCTTGACTAGGCGAGTCGATTTTAGCCTTAGTTTCACTTTAGTTATTTAGTCAATTCAATTAAGAATGAGAAATCCCAAAGAGAAAACGTCCGATGGATTTTTCGCTTTATTTTACCAAAAGGTATTTTTTATTATTATATTATTATTTAACTCTTTTTTTTTATTTCCAACGTGGTTACGGCACGACCGAACGGTCGGAATTCATTTTAACCAAAGTTAACAGATAATACAATTCAAACGATCGGTGGAAATTTATTTAATTTTAGGTTAAGCGAGAAATGACTTAAATAAAATGGCTTAAGCACGTCAAAAGGGGGTATAAAAAGTAAATGAAACGAGAATAAAAATACATGAAACCAAATGTGGACCACCACGGGTACATAGAATGAATTGAAAAGCTTGGTTTGAGGTACTTACCCGTTGAAGACTGAAGAACGATGAAGAACGAATGAAGAACGCCGAAGAACGGTCGAAAACCTTCGCGAAATCACTCACGGAAACGTTACGGAAGCGCCTCGGCTTGGATTTTCTTCACGGAAACAATTTTCCTAAGCAAATTCGAAAGAGAGAGAAGTGCCTAAGGGGCTGAACCCTTTTCCACTTCACTTCTCCCCCTATTTATAGAAAATTGGGGGAGAAGCTTGCCACCCAGCTCGCCCAGGCGAGCAGGGTTGCTTCCTCCAGAAGCAACAGCCTTCTGGAGGAATCTTCTGGAGGGCCCAAGTGGGCCTGGTTGCTATTTGCACCCCCATTTTTACTAAGTACACCCCCCTGCCTTTTTTTTGTGATTCTTTTTTCGTAAAGTTACGGAAACTTACGAATTTCATAACGATACTTGTTTTCTTTCCGTAATGTTATGGAACCTTGCGGATCACATAATCATCCCCTTTTTGACTTACGGAATGTTACGGAACCTCACTAATTGTGCAACGATGCTTCCATTTGATCTCCGGTGTGTCACGGAACGTTACGGATTGTGCATCAATATTTTTTTTGTTTTCCGGCATGTCCCGGAATTTCACAAATTGCCTAATGATGGGTGCCAAGCACCTCACAAGGACCAAACAAAAGTTGCATGTCATCAAGCAAAGGTCCCCGGACGAAATTAGGGTATGACAGCTTGTAAAAGGATTTTTACAAGGTTGAAAGAAATCTCAAGGACCGCAGGTCGCTTGGGGACTGCATGTAGGCACGGGTTGTTGCCGAACCGGTATAAAAACTCTTGTGTGTTTGTTTCCTTCTTCCCTACTCTTTTACTTTCCGCTGTGCATTTAATTTCCGCTTTTACTTTCTGTTAAGTTTTCTCTTCTACTCCTCATTCTCTTAACAATTTAGTAAAAGCCTTAAAAGAGTACTTTTTTAATTAGTAAAGGTTTAGGAATAATTAATTCAACCCCCCCTTCTTAATTATTCTGAGGCCACTCAATCCAACAATATAGTTTCCCCAATTTATAG
The DNA here is from genome assembly GCF_000004515.6 of Glycine max. NCBI lineage: Eukaryota > Viridiplantae > Streptophyta > Magnoliopsida > Fabales > Fabaceae > Glycine > Glycine max. Next base: position 27,757,404 of record NC_038246.2, read on the forward strand.
TTATTTTGTAGGGATTTGTAAATAAATCTTGTTTTATTGTTATAGCTGTCTCTAGAATATTTTCCATTTGATTTAACGATGAAATATGTTCAATTTCAGGTCAAAAGATGCTAAAATCTTGAAGTGCTAAAAGGAGTAGTCGCGCTAAACGTACCCTATGGGCTCAATGCGCATCCACCGCTAAGCGTAGCTTTAGCGCGCTTAGCGTGACAAGGGAATCTGGAAGAGCACAAGGATCAAGGCCGCGTGCTAAGCGTGAAATCAGCTCACTAAGCGAGACGTTTGTCTCTTGCCAAGCTTAGCACACGACTAGTGCCAAGCCCGAATCCACTAACTCGCGCTAAGCGCGAGGGTGGCGCTAAGCGCAACAACGCGATTTCAGAGCCTATTTAAAGCCTGAATTGTCACAATTAGGGTACAATTTGGAAAGACCAGAGCTGCATATTTTTGCACAAATTTCGAGATAAAAGCTCTGGAGGCAGTAAGAGGAGCAGCTTTGCAGAGAAGCCTAGGGTTCTTCAATTAGGGAGAGATTAGTGAGCTATAGAGTGATTATGAGGTGCTGAGAAGAAGAGGAGGGATCCCCCTTCTTGTGTAAGGAACAATTATTTTGTACTCTCAATCTCATTCGTGTTAGGGTTTTTCTGTAATGGCTGGCTAAACACCCTTGTTGGGGATTTTTAAGGAACATCTGATGTAATTACTTTAATATTTAATTAATTAGGTTTTATGTGTTCAATGCTTCTTTCAATGCTTAATTTCTGCATGCTCTTAGTCTGATCACCCATTTGTGTGTACAGTTAGGTGACTTTAGCATTGGGAAATGTATTGTTGCCTTAGAACTTGTTAGAAGCAGGACTGAATAACCACATTACTAGGGATGGATTGTTGGGGTTTTGGTTTTCTGAATATGTTGTTATGATAATGCTGCTTAAGTTAAGCCTAGTCTTACAAGAGGGATTTGCGGACGAAGCTTAGGTCAAATTAGTCTAAACTTACGAGGGATCGAGGTTTAGTATTTTAGGCTACAACATAGAACACAAAAGCATGATTGATTAGAGAAACATCTTCATATGCATCAGCTTGTTTGTTAGAAAGACCCAACTCTTTTTACCTATTGTTGTCAACTTTTATTTACTTGCATCTATTGTTTTTACCATAGAAATAGTTTATTTTTGTTTTAACCGTCCATTATCAATGTTATTCCAACAATGCCTTATTTCTGAATAAAACTCTGTCTAATAAGCAAGTTCCCTGAGTTCGATACTCGAATCACTCTGTTTTAATTTTAAATACATGACGACCCGGTGCATTTTCCGGTGTTTCATTTCCCTTGAATATTTTTGTTGAAAATTGGAGAAAAAGGAATCATAAGGGAGAGTGAACAATTATAAAATAAATTAATACAAAAATCAAATAACCAAAATTAGTAAGAAAACATTAACAAATATCATAAGCTTGCACAAACATTCATTAGTCCAACATGCGCTCAACAAATAGTCATCATCCATCCACAATTTCCAATCAATCATGCTTAGTATGATGCATGCACCTGACCTCAACTTTCAAATGCAATGTGGTACCATCCCCAAGGAAATAGCCTAAGTGTGTCCACACGACACTTTCATTAGAAAAACTAGGCTGTAAGTGTCAAGGTCACCCTGTCGTGCACAGGCAACTCCCCCCCCCCCCCTCCCCCACGGTGATTAGCCTGAGTCTCAAGGGAGTTCCAAACTGAGTGGCATGCCCCCAAGTACAAGTATTCCTCCTCACGAGAAACTACAAGTATTTATTGACAAAGTTTATACTATTTCCATGCAATATGAAGTATGAAACACGGACACCATTAATGCACTGACAATGGATAATTAAAGATTTTAAGCCATCCCCCTCCAGAGATGTTTAAAACTCTTTAACTACTCTATTTCCCCCACCAGGAATATCCAACAAGGTCACTGCACCCCTCATGCACATACACAACATATATCATGACAATGACATTTTCAACATCATCAACATCTCATCTCAATGTCATTATCAACATCAACATTGTTCATCTCAATGTCATTCTCAATATCAACATCATCTCATCTCAATATCATTCTTAACATCAACATCATCTCATATTTCCATAATCATCAATAACAACATCAAATCATATTAACATAATCATCAATAACAACATCATCTCATATCAATATTATCATAAACATCAATGTCACCTCTTATCAATTAATGTCATCAATAGCAATATCATCAGTAAGTCAAATTCTGCATATACATACATATATAATTCATGCCTGATATTCACACTCCCTAGGTCTTCAAACAAAACAAGTCTAATAAAAACAATAATGTCATTTATCAATAATAGACGCATCGCATCCCATTAGTAAAAAACATTATTTTTCATAAAAACCAACAGACAACAGGGACAGGCATACATCCCCATAGTTAGGTTCCCTGACTCCAAATATGGTATTAAAATCCATAAATTATAATAAATTCCCCTCACCTACTGTAAGCTCTACACCAACTCCTCTCTACTTCGCTCAAAGACCTCTCTCGTTCAAGTTCGTTAGTCCAAATGCAAGGTTTTGTATACCAAATTGAAGGAGATTTAGTATAGATTTCATAAACAAGGTAATGACAACATTCAGAGTCAAATACCCCTGTCAAAACATAAAAGGGCTAAGGGGTGTTTCAGATTCTACTAAAAAGGAGACATCATTTTAAAATTTGGATCACGCCAATGTGACCGGGGTTCAGTGAAGGTCACGAAAATAACATCAATGTTATAAAAAGATAACTTTTACAATGTCTCATTTTCAAGGGTTTTTCAAAGGAAGTGTAAAAAAACCCTATTACAATACCCAAAACACAAGAGACACTAAGAGAAATTCAAATTAACTAAGAGAAAGGCTTAGAAGATAAGATTACCTCATAGAAGCTACTAAAGGAAGGATTGAGAGAGTTTTCTCCAACATTGTTATTTTCAAAATCCCAACGGTCAAATTGTGGGGAATTGTCTTGGGAACCTCTAACCACAATTTTAAGATGATCCAACGGTTAAAGAATTCAGGATCTCAATTTCACTTAAATAGGTTTAGGTAAAATTTGAAATCCCATAATTTCAACTTAGCTCAATAAAACTCCACATAACTCAACATCCACATCAAGCAAATCACACATGACTAACTCAAGTCATACCTCAATTCATTCAAGTCAACCATATAGTCAAATAACACAATAAATACAATTAACCATTGATTTATAATTAGCAATATTTTAGGGTGTTCCAGCAACAACAAAAGGAAGCGTCGACAAGGAGACTACTGTTCCAACAACAACAAAATGAAGAAAATATGAGGGTGGAACTAGAAACCACCGAAGAAGTCTAAGAAATGGCAAAGGTTAAAGAAGAAGCTACCAAAATTCGAGCAGCCAGAAGATACAATACAAAGGTTCAACCACGAGCCTTTCAGCCCGACGACCTTGTATGATGAGTCCAAGGGGAAGCCAAAAAGGATCCCCGAGTAGGAAAGCTTGTCCCCAACTAGGAAGGTCCCTTCAGGGTCACAACCAACTTAGACAATGGATCATTCCAACTACAAGAGATGGATGGCAAAGCAATCCCACAAACATGGAATGCCATCCACCTAAAGTTCTACTTTACCTTACCTACACTTTAAACCCAATGGTGTACTCTTTTCCCTACTCAAGTCTTTTATCCCAAAAATACAAAATCTAGGGTTTTGGCTTGGAGGGTTTTTAACGGCGCACATCTGGGGTAACGAAGGGAATTTGTGCTCAATTACATAAATTGAATAAAATTCTACATCCCTTCCTTTTCACATCTCTCTTATCATTACGACTCTAGTGTGTGCCACCCATGGCAAGTGACACATATGCAAGAGCGTATCAACAACCTACCCTTCATCAGCAGCTTGCTCCTTCACATCAATCTCTTCCTCATCAAGCAAGACACCCTCCTTCACATCCTTGAAGGGATCAAAGAGACCTAATACAAGGTCATTTGCAAAGAAATCGGCCTGCCTGACGGTTTTTTGAAAGCCTTTATCATATTGCTCTGTGGCCTCCTTCTTGTAAAGAATCAGCTCTTCCTCGAGCTCCTTGCTGGCCTCCCTCTCCTTAGAAGCCCGCAACTCAGACTCCTCCAATCTGGACTCCGACACTTTAATTCGGGCCTCCAACTTAGCAATCCTCTTGGCAAGCCTATCCTTCTCAACTCCACTTTGACACCCAAGTCCATCTTCTCAGCCTGCAAATTCTTGCAGCGTTTAAACAAGTCAATTGGTGGTTCGCCATTACAACCTCAACAAAACCAATAGTGGCATTGGCCACCTTAGGGTGCTCCACTCGCCACAGAGTCCGAGCAGTAGCCCTCCACTTTGCAACATCCGCCTCCAAGGATGCAACCTTTTGCACAGCCTCTTGGTGTCGCAGTCCATTCTCCTCCAAAATTGCCAAACTCCTTTGGAGAAACACCTTGGCAAAGTTAGTATCATTTAGCACCCCAGCCAACCTGAAGAGATTTTTGTCGAAGGCTGATACAAAGTTAACCAGGGTCTTCTGCTCCAGCTTATAAGTGGCACCCCACAATAAGTCAACATCACTAGAAGTGTACAAATGATCGAGGGAGACGCGAGGGCACGAGGACAAAGAAGGCGATGCCATAGATGCTAAAATAGTAGCAGGGAGGGCCACCACAGTTGACGAAGAAAGAGGCAGCATCGCCAGAACACCAGTGGTCGCCACACCGACACTTAGTAAAGGGGCCACAATGGTGGACGACGGCACCATAATAGACTCGGCCTGAGTGACTTGCACATCAGCTTCAACAGCAACAAGAGAAAGCTCCTAAACAACAGCCGTAGGAGGAGGTAAACGAGAAAGAGTAGCAGGAGTCTGAGCAGTAGCAGGAGTCTGAGCAGTAGCAGGAGCCTTGACAGTTTGTGGAGCCGGAGGCACATCTTGCATAATCGTGAGGCGACCTGCAGTGAGCCCTAGCCCTACAACCTGCCTCAGGGCACAGAGGCTCATAGGGGCCTTCGACTTCTTGCGACCTAATGGCCCAGCAACATCATCCCTCTTCTTCTTTACCAAAATAGAGGAAGGAGCACTGGGGTGAACAGATCCTCTCCACAAGGGTTAATAGATCCTTATCGTACGACTTAAACCTGGTAGGATCAAACTGCCAATAGAAAGGGAAGCGGGGCTCCCAGTCCCTATTGAACAACAATGGCATCCCATCAGCCACGACATCAGTAGCTAGGAACTTAAAGAAACGGTCCTTGAAATGGCAAAAGACATTTGAGTCAAACTCGAACAGCTTGGAGACACTATTCATGGAGACCAATCCAATCTTGCCAAACAATTTTATTTGGAAGAAAAACAAGAAGACCGACACATTAGGCCAAACTTTGAAGAAATGACACAAAATTTCAAAAGCCCGCACCATCGCCCAACTGTTCGAGTGAAGCTAGGAAGGGGCCACATTCAAGTGCTCCAATAGAGCATACTGAAAGGCAATTAAGGGCAGAATAATGCCCAGGACCTCAAACAGAAATCTGTACATAAATAAGAAGGGCAGAAGACCAAGCACCACTCAAAAAAATAGGAATTCATCACTCCCACAAGCCTGAACAATCAGCTTACAAGAGCACTTAAGGTTTGCCAGCTTCACATGGTGCTAAAGCCCAACGACACTCGCCGCCAAGGACAGACAGGACTTATACTTCAATGGCTAGGGCGGACGAAGACGACCCAACACTTATATTAGGTCGTATGTGGGGAGACATTCTCACATCTCTGCCACTGCTCGCTCTCCTCGCATCTAAGAAGCAAAAGGGGAGAAGGTCACAGTAATCGAGACTGTACAAAAGGTTTGTAGAAGCAATGCTTTCCAAGTTTATTTTGATGATGCCAAAGACTCAAGTCAAGAATCAAGAGTCAAGCAAGTTTCAAGAATTAAAGATTCGTTCAATCAAGAATCAAGATTTTAGTGAAGATTCAAGAGAAGACTCAAGATATGCAAGAACTTCAAGAAAAGCATCAAGATAAGTATAAAAAGTTTTTTTCAAAAGAAAAGATTGAATAGCACAACTTGTCCAAAAGAATTTTTCAAAGAAAAATCTTTTACCAGAGTTTTTACTCTTTGGTAATCGATTACCAGAAGGCAGTAATTGATTACCAGAAGCCCAAATAGTTATATAACTGTTATACAAAGTAATAATTGATTACCATGGACATGTAATCGATTACCAATATTTTTGAATGTTGGATTTCAAATTTCAAGAGTCACAACTTGTGATAAAACATTTTCAAACTTGTGTAATCGATTACACAATATATGTAATCGATTACCAGTGTTTCTAAACATTTTGATTTTTAAATTAAAACATGAAGAGTCACATCTGTTGATGTGTAATCGATTACACTATAATGGTAATCGATTACCAGTGACTTATTTTGAAAATTAAATTACCAAAATCACAATTCTTAAAGTGACTAGTTACTGAAGATTTTTTAAAGAGTCACAACTTTTAAAGTGACTATTTTTCAAAAGAGTCATAACTTTTAAAGTGACCAGTTTTAAAGAAATTGCCAAGAGTCACAACTTTTAAAGTGACTAGTTTTCAAAAGAGTCACAACTTTTAAAGTGACCAGTTTTAAAGAAATTGCCAAGAGTCAAAAACTTTAACTTGAGTCATCAAATGACTATAAATATGTAACCATGGCACGAATTTCAATAAGAGATTCCTTTCATTCATTTACGAATTAAAAAACCGATTTTCATTCAATTATTCTCAACATCTTTCTAAGAGTTTTTGTTCAATACTTTCTTTGTCAAGAAAAGTTCATTGGCCAAAAACTTGTGTTATTCTTCTTCTTCATTCCTTCTCCCTTTTGCCAAAAGAATTCAAAGAACTAACCGTTTGAAAATTCTTTTGATTCTTTCCTTCTCCCTCTTTCCAAAAGAATTCAAAGAACTAACCATCTGAGAATTCTTTTGATTCCCCAAACAAAGAATTCAAAGAACTAACCGTCTGAGAATTCTTTGCCCAAACACTGAAATCAAAGAAGTAACCATCTGAGAAGTTTGTGTAAGAAGCGGGTAGCTTCTTGGTTGTAATAGTGAACACAAGGGAGGGCACATCCTTTGTGATTCGCTTCAAGTAGAGGGTACATCTACTTGGTTGTTCAAAGAGAACAATGGAGGGCACATCCCTTGTGGATCTTTGCTTGTAAAGGATTTTACAAGGTTATTGGAAATCTCAAGAACCATGGGTTGCTTGGGAACTGGACATAGGCACGGGTTATGGCCGAACCAGTATAAATCTTGTGTTTGCTTTCTTCTTCCCTACACTCTTTACTTTTCCACTATGCACTTTTTATTTCCACTTTACTTTTGTCTAAGTTATTATTTTTGTTCTTTACTTTCTCATAACTTAGTAGTAAAGCCTAATTGAATCTAGTAATATTAAGAAGGATAAATTTTAATTAGTCAAGACACATTAATAATTAATTCAACCCCCCCCCCTCCTTCTTAATTATTTTGAGGCCACTTGATCCAATAGGTTTGTCCTATATTTTTTTATACCTGTAGCACCACTCATTGAGTTGGTGAGGAATCATGTTCCCTCATGGGAAGATGCCTAGGAAATGGGTTTTCAGACCTTACCTTACTCCAACATACCAAACACCACTAATATATATGTTTTTATTCTTTTTACAAGTGTTAAGGGAAGAAGCCCACGGTTTCAAGAATCTCTGGATTTGAGGTCAAATCCTTTTCAAGGGGGGAGGAATGATGCAATCCTACCCCACAAGGGCATTGGATAGAAGACTCCAAGAAGATTGGGCCAAAGATGCAAGAGAATGCCCTAGGATTCTCATGAGCCTTAGGGTAGATTTCGGGCCCATGGGCTAAGTATGAGTCAACTTATCTTTGTACATATTATATTAAGGTTTCATTATTTTTGGGCCTTGTATTTAGGGCTCCATAATATAGGTAGGGTACCCTAGAAATGTAGGATTTTTCAGCCCTTGTATTTTAGGGCACCTAGACTAGTTTTTGTATTAGAGGAAGTTTTGTAATTTCACATACATTAAGTGAGTATTTGATTATATGTTGGGAAATAAATATAATTAAATTGGGAGAAGCACAATCCAATTAAATTTTAGAGGGGGAGGTGAACATTTGCTTGTTACACCCCATTGCCACATCATATAGTCACATTTTGTGCATGTCCTTTATGTTTTACATACCTCATGACACCTAAACACACTTAGTGGAGAGTCTTGGACTTGATCTTGGATTAGTGGGCTGAAGCATAGCTAAAATTCACTAATCATAATTAGTGAAATTTTGGCTCCATAAATTCAATTTCAAATTCAAGTGAAATTTGAATAGAAATTCAAATTTCCCTCCAATTTTGTGTGACACTTAGGCTATAAATAGAGGTCATGTGTGTGCATTTTTTAAACTTTGATCATTTGAGAATTACACTTTAAAGTTCATACCTCATTTGAGGCACAAAATTTCATGCTCCTTCTCTCTCTCCCTCCACTCATATTCTCCTACCTTCAGGCTCTTATCCATGGCTTCCTATGGTGGTGAGCTTCTTCTTGACTCATCTTCTCCTTGAAGTGGCGTCTCCAATCATCTTTCTTTCATCTCTATTCCGCTATCATTTATCTTCAAGAAGCAAAGGACTCCATTGATGAAAAAGATTCAAGGCTTACAAGTTCCACATGGAGCTACATCACAAAGGCACATCTACAAGCCAACGTGTGAAGTTCAATACCCCACTTAACCACATCCACCCTGACGTGTCACGATTCAAAATTAATTAATTATTCTTTTAAAATTAAATTAAATTATCTCTTATAATTATTTTCAATCACTTTATCATATGAACTAGAAAAATCATGATGTTACACAATGTCATCAATGCATTCCACAAGACATGAATATGAAATGAAAAATGTATTGACATGTTGTGCTGAAAATAGAAATATATACACCATAGTGTACTGCAAGCATGGTTGTGAAACTTAGTTCAATCCACCCGGTCGAACCGGTCCAACTGGGACTCGGTGGTTTAACCGGGTTGATTTTGCTATTGGACCGCTCATGCATGTGACCCAGTCAAACCCGGTCGGTTTTGTGAAAACCCGGTGACCCAATCGGTTTTAAAAACCCCAACTGGGTTACGCATGTTAAAAAAATAATGAGAGTGCATAAAGTTTATCCGCACTCTTTTTGTTTATTGGAAAACTGAGATTCTGTCTCATTTTGTTTATTGAAAAATTGAATTTGTGTTTTAATTTAGGTAGTTAATTTTTACATTCTATTTATTACTAATATATTATCAACTTTAATACTTCAATTGTTATTTTGAATTTTAAAATATGAAATTACGGATGAACTTTTCTTAATAAAATAATGTTAGTTATATACTATAATATATATATATATATATATATATATATAATTTTAACTTTTTTAATATAGACCAAATCAAATTGGACCAATTATTATCCCATCATTAAATCAGTGGTTCATTATCTCAATCAGGTCGATGATGGGACTAAATTTCACAACTATAGGTGGTAGTTTTTCAGTTTTTTTAAACGACGTTATACGTGGAGGTCTATATATAATGCGTTGCCAGGTGCCAGCTGACGAATGACATACGAAACATAGCATACAAAGTTGTATTAGTTTTACTTTCCTTCGAAAGAAAAAGCTATTCTCTTTTCCTTAAAAATTCTACTGGTAATAAAAATTAGTTTTGAAGCATTGATTTATTTAGTTTGGCAGCTTTTATTACACACGATCAATTCAATGGATTGATGTATCTTGAGAGAATAACAACGCATTATATTTCTTTACTAGTGAAACGTTTTCTCTTTAAGATAACACATCTCGGGCTTACATTGGTTTTTTTTTTAACTCTTCTCTATTATATGTATTCTTTTTATTGATTAGTTGTAAAATCATTCTATGTGTCTTAATTCAATGTATATTTATACCACTGCTATGTTTTGTTGTTTTTTATTTCGTAATTTTATTCATAAAGGAATATTTTATAAATTTGTAATTAAATTTAATGTTATTTATAACTAAAGCTACATATTTAAAGTAACTAATTTATAGTTTAAAATAATTTATAAAAACTAAAAAATTTTAAATAATATGTGAGACATTAATTTACTAACATATTTCAGAATATTCTCTTTTTTTAAAAGGAATTTCAGAATGTTCTCTTAAAACAAGTCTTTCAGAATATATAAATAAACCATAACAAAACAAATTACTAACGTATTTGCCTAATAAAATTTATTGAATTGAATCATATTAAATTAGTATTTAATGACATTAATTAAAAACAAAAATGAATTTGTTTTAAAATTTAATACTATTTACGGCTATTAATTTATATTAATACTATGTTGATATTTTTAATCATCGACCATTAAATTAGTATATTGGATTTTCTTTTTATAAGTTTGAGCTAAATGCAATGAAAGTAAGTATTTTATTTTTTTTATTCTAATTTTAGTAATTTTTCAAATGTTGGAAGATCGAGGTACACATCTTCCTCTAAAATTTGTTGAGAATGATCTTACTTCATTAATAAAAATCGTGGTGAGTATCCCCTTATCATATATATTTTTTAGCAACGTAATCCTTGTGCTAAATATCATACTTTTCTTTTGGTAACGTAAACTGAGTCTATCTGTGTTTTGTGTTTTTTAAGATTTCTTTTTAAATTAAAAATTTGGATAAAAAAATTAAGTCAGTTTATAATTGTTAAGCTTTTCTCCCATTCACCTTTCTCTCTCCGAGAATTACTTCATTTTTATCTCATCTTTTATTGAATTTCATCATCTTTTGTTTTCTCCTCTCGATAAATTTTCTTTATCTACGTCTTATTTTTCTTACAAAACCACGCTTTTCTTTTCTTTTTACCACCTATCTCTACGAATTTTCTTTATATATATCTATATCTATCTTACATATTTTTGTTTTATTTACAGAAACATATTTTAATTTAGGAAAGAGGATTTCAGTGAACCTATTTGAATATAATCAACCATCCTTAACTCTAATATATAGTAACAATCCTTATCTCTGAAATTAAGCAGCCATCCTTATCAAGGTAGGCGTTAAATATTTCGTTAAGGAGCTTTGAAGAAAAAAGTGATAAATAATAATAACATTTAAATTTATGTCACAATAAAATTAACCAATTCGAAACTTGAAAAATATTACATAATTAAAATTAATATCTTCAAAATGTTTCATTAAAAAATTCTTTAAAATGTTTAAAAACTCATTCTAAATAATTTAAGACTATATATTTTTAATAAAAAGCGCTATTTCAACAAATTGAATATAAATTTTATTTTTACAATAAAGATATTAATATTTAATTGCAAAATAAAAAAATCTAGTACATGTTAACATAATATCTAAAAAAATAAAATAAATATATATTAATATTTATCACATTTAAATTAAATTTTTAACAATTTACACATTTTATATAGGTACTGTATGACTATTATTATTGAAATAAAAAATAAATCATAATAAATTTTAATTAATCATCTTCCTCAATAATTAAAACATTTAATATGTCACTTGATATTTTAACGATTGATAATTTTATTTATGGAAATATATGTTAAAAACTAAATACAAATATAATATTTATAAAATTGAAACAAACGCGTGTAAACCACGAGTTTAAAATCTTCTCAATTAAAAATTTAATTAGTTATCTTCCTCAATTTTAATATAATTATATATGATATGCTATTAAATATTTTTAAAATAAATTTTATTAATTACATATATATTTTGTATATAAATATTAAATACAAATATAGAATCTAATATTAATTAAAATTAACTAATTTAACTATTTTACTGGTCTTTATTATTTAAATATTTGTTTTTTATGTATAGAAGTTGGGCTATTATTATTAATTATTAATACAAATAATATTTAATTTTACCATTTTAATAATATTATATGTTATATTGTTGACAAAAAGTCTATATCTACTTTTATGATTGAGCAAACATAGATAGTTTATGATAAAGCAATTCAAAAATTTATACAGACTTGCAAATGATTATTGAAAAAATCTTGAAGATTTAGTTTAATTGATTGAAAAGGTAACTGAGTTGTTCTGGTAAAAAAATTACTATTGAACAAATATTATAAGTGATGCTAAATACAATATCATTTTTTTTGGTTGATGAAGGATTCAAAGTTTCGACTTCTTCTTTCTTCCTTAATAATCAAGTCAACATTGTAAGAAATATTCCCTGGGTTTTATTATAATTATCATCTAAGTTGTTTCACACAAATCAATAAAGCCTAATAAATAGATAAAAAAGAATAATAATTTTATATAATTAATTTTATCATTATTAGTTAATTTTATTTTTGTTATCCATATCATTAATATAAGGCATATAAGTAAAAAATACAATTAATATTATATTAAAAAAATAAAATCACAATTATTTTAGAATAATTTTTTTCTTCTTACATCATAATTTTATGGAAAAGAAGGAGTATCAATTATTTTTTAATCAATTGATTGTTTATTATTGATGTAAATGAAATTCTCAGAGCAATATCGATTGTTATTGTCGTATGATTGTTTCCAACACAGGTACCCACTTTGCATATGTCAAAATGAAGATAGAACTAAAAAATCAAGTAAGGAAATTAGTTACAACTTTCAAGATAGGTGTGTGTTCCAAGATTAGGACCCTTTTCTACCAAAAAACAGGATTAGGACCTTTAAATGCTCTATATCCACACACATGATTGTAACAACATACAATACTTTAATCATTCATAAAAAAATACAATATATTACATAGGAATATAACCCACCACAATAATTGATATCCATTGATTTGTATATTGATTCTGGATCAAAATCATATTAATTTTTTATATCCTGTTTTATTAGGAGCTGCAAATCAATCAAAACATAATAAAATTATACAAAATCAACGAAAACTCAAAGGTTCATAGAACTGAAATCCACAGCATGCTTCAAATTCACAGTTATTATCATTATTATTGCTTTTTCTTTCTTTCTTTTTCATATTCTGTTAAGCAAATCCCTATGAACAAGGACCTAAAACAGAGCTTGTAGGCAAAAGCAGAAAGGGAGGATCCCAGGCATAGGAGAAGTTAACAGTATCAGAACCCTTCATTGGATTCCCATTGATGAGTAAGCAGCTATCACCTTCCATGGAAAGAATTGAAGGGTCAACACTTTCTGCACTTTGAAAACCTTTGCAAGACAACTTTATCTGACTCTGTTCACAGTTGCAATTGTTGATCACGGTCACGTTCCACTCAGGCTGGCCCTGGATTTCTCTCCCAGTTCTTGATGTGCCAATATTGATGTTGTTCAAGGAACAGTCATCACATGACCCTGAAAATTTTGTGGATTAATTCAAATTTGCACAGAAAAATAGAGAGAAAGAGGGGGAATTAAATAATTCATCATCGTGAAAGAAGAAAAGTTTAATGAAATTTGTTTGGGTGGGGAAAGATGTGTGAGAAGTAGAAAAAAAAAAGTGGAAATTTAAAGGAATATTATTAGAGCATACCTTTGATGACGAGGGTGAGGAAGAGGATGGAAGTAAAGTACTTGAAGGTTGTTGCCATCTTCCTTGCTGACTGACTCTTGCGGCTTTGGTTGTCTAATTAAATACCAATTAGCTGCTACCTAGTCTTGGCTTAGCCAATGAATAGTGGTGATAAAATAGGTTAGACTTATACTTGACTAAAAACTATATATATTAAATAATATAGCATATAGTATAAATGCACTTTTATTTATAACAACTATATTTATAGAACAAAAATATATCAATATTATTCCAATTATATAAACATATTAAATATTTAATATTATATGAGGGGTTATGTGTGTGTCAATTAATAATTCATTGAGTGAATTCCTGGTCGAGTGATTCAGTATCTCGACTGAATCAATGATTGATCCGAATATGATAATACAACACTGATTCCAACTACTCAAGTGAGTTTTTAAACTTGAATTTTAAATTTTGAAGATGAATTAAATGCAAGTTTTATTTTGTCCAATTCTATTATACTTTATTTGGATTTTAGTTGAAAAAATTAAAAGAAATTGGAACTTTATAAGGGATAGCAATTCTAACAAAATTATGTGGGTATTCAAGAAAATATTTGCAACAAATAAAATAGTTACACGATCAATGGAGATGGGTCTAACATCAAGATTTAAGTTATGTTTGACAAGACATTTCAACTAGTTTTTAAATTTTTTTTTACTATCTGAAGAGTTTGTTTGACTGTTTAATAAATAATTTTTTTAACAGCTTTTGTTGTTCTTGAAACACTACTTAGAGTTTTTTTGAAAAGGTATTTTAGTTTTCTTGAAACACTATTTAAAAAATTATTTTCATTCTCTTTAATTTTTATCCTGACATTGGAATTGTTTAAATCATATTTAAAAGCTTATTTTCATTCTATATTTATTAAGATTTAAACCCTAATTTTAAACCATCTTCACCATATATTCATTATATAATACTATATTTTCATCAATAGCATATAACTTTTTGTGTTTTCCTTCGCATGACACTATGTTTTAAGGTATGTTCGTGACTAACTTAATCTATTATACACCTTAATTGTAAAGCAAAACTTTTGACAATGGTTTTTTCCTTTAAGTGTGTTCATTCATTTTCTAATCCAAGTCTACGTCAACGATTTAGGCCTCAACCCTCAATGACTCTTATGTACTTTGATTGAGGTATGATTTGTTATTACTAGAGATGTCTTTCAGGAATAATGTATATCATTCCAGAAATGTATCTTTGAAACTATAAATTATAGTTCTAGAGGTGTATTTTCAAAATAGGTATATTTAATTTCAAAAATACATTTCTAGAAAGTAAAAGGGGTGTACATCTTTAAGAGAAAAGCGTATAATGGGTAGTTGGGAGATAGAAAGGGGTATGGTTGTACTTAGTAAAAATAGTATATGTAAATAGGAGGAGCTCAAATATAATTGACCAAGGCCTAACACTTATGTTGCTTTTACTTTCTGTACATCCATTTTTTCTTCATGCACCCAAATTTTATAATGTCCCTAAACTACCCTTCTCATATGGTAACTACTTTTCCTTAATCAATTTGGAATGTTTCGGAAGAGAAATTGTTCCAAAAAAAAATATGTGGAGGACACTCGAAACCCTTCTCATATTGTGAAAAATATTTAGGGATTACACATTCTAGAAGAAAAATTATGGTTAAACAATCTGAATTGTGTATGGATTGACCATTTCAAATACCAATTAGGAGTCCGAGATTGTCTATCCGAAATAAAAACAATATTTCAGAATAGCTATTTTTAGAATGTTGTTGTTTTTATTCTGGATAGGCTATTATGAATACCAATTAGGATTTCATAATGGTCATTCTATAATAAATCCTTGAAGGCTTCCAGATTGCTTGTTCTAGAAAAACATTTAAAAAATAGTGAAAGCCAAGAAGCAGAAGGAAGTGATTTGGATAACAACAAGAGGGTAACAACAAAGTGGTAAAGAGGGTAACAACAAAACATTTGCTTATAAAGTCATAACCCAACGTCTGCACCAAAGAGGTATGAGGGACTTGGTTAGAAGGACCTGGTTTGGATTTTAGAAGGATCTAATCACATTAATTTGGTTGAGGGAGAAGGAGCCAAGAGAGAGAGCTGCAAGTCCTAACCGAATTGGACGTTGGGGAGGACGGTTGAACTTAGAGTAGAGGAATCATTGAGTTCCTCAATCGACAAGGAAGAGTGATTTGGCAACGGTGGCGAGTTGCAGTGGTTGCCGTAGTGGTGGACCATGAGTTTGAGTATGAGATTAAAGGAATTGTTATGATCCCTTTATAATCAAAGCACGTTATCACCCTTTTTAATAATCCTTTTAAAGCATCGGTAAAAAAATAATCCTTTTGAACCTTTGTTCCTATTTATTCCAAATTTCTAATAATCTATATTCCTTTTTTAATTGTGTTTAGAAATATGTTCCTTTTTAATAATCTTTTTCGCGGTCGTTTTAAACCTTTATAATTGATATTACCAATTATGTGTATATATATTATAATTATTATATAATTATAAAGAATATTTCCTCTTAGATTTTTTTATTCATGAAGCAAGACTTGGTGGACCAATGCAGTATAGGTGGATGTATCCATTTGACAGGTACTAAAAATATCATCATTTTTTATTTGAATTTCATTTATTATACTTCTCAAACATCACCTACTTAATTAATTTTGTAGATTCATGGGCATTTATAAATGATTACTGAAAAATAAGGCTAGGGTTGAAGGATCAATTTACACAACTTACTTTCATCGTGAGACAACTCATTTTTGTTCTCATTATTTTAAAAACTTCATGTTATCACCGAGGATTACTAGAAATGAAATGGATACATCCAGTGAAAGAAAGACATCCATCAATGTTATTAGTTTTTAACCAACCTAGTCATCATTCTAGCAAGGATCGACCCAATGGTTAATTGAATAACACAAGTGAACCCATGTTCATGTGTTGATCAACTGCGCTGAAGTTAAATCTTACCATGACTAAGTATATGAGAATCGATGTTTTCATTATTATTCATAATGTACCTTGCATTATCCTCTTAAATTCACCCTTCGAGTGATATATTTGGACAATTCATTCATGCAAACCCAACAACATGATTTCGCTTGTATACATGCTGATTTTCCTACATGGTTCAAGGAACAAGTATGTATCTAACAATTTATTTTAATTTTTCATTATTTATACATTAAAAAAGTATAACTCCATGTTTCTTACATGCGTAGGTTCACAACAATCTTTTAAATGAGAGAAACCAACACTTAAGGGATTTATCAAATGAGTATTTTAGATATGTTAAAGAATGTCACATGTACTTTGTCAATAGGTACAAGTTCCAAACTCATGCATGGTGCAAGGGCAAAAAAATCATAAACAATGGGATTTATGTAAGGGGTCTTATAGAAGAAGGTGAAGATGATTTCTATGGGATCATTCAACATATATATGAGCTTAAGTACAATATTTTAAGCTGTCCTTAAAAATCGGTGATATTTTATTGTGATTGGTTTGATCCATTGGGAAAAGGTACAAGAGAAGATCCAAAATATAAAGTTGTGGATATTCAAATGGATGTAAAATATGAACAATTTGATCCATTTATCATTGCGCATAATGTAAGGCAGGTGTATTATATTTCTTATTGTTGGATTTCCCCTGAAGTTGCTTTTTGGTCCACTTTTTCTTTATACAAATATGTTCAAGGGAAATCCGGTTTGCCGGAAAGCGCATCGGATCGTCAAGTATTTAAAATTAAAACGGATGAATCCGAGTATCAAACTCAGGGAACTAGTATTAGACAGGGTTAAATTCAGAAATAAGGCATTATTGAAAGAAACATTGATAATTGATGGTTTAGAACAAAATTAAACTAAGTCTAGGCTAAAAACAGCAAAGAATACAAGTAAGTAAGATTGACAGCAATAGATAAAAGTGTTGGGTCTTTCTAACAAACAAGCTGATGTATATAAAGATGTTTCTCTAATCGATCATGCTTTTGTGTTCTATATTGTAGCCTAAATTACCAAACCTCGATCCCTAGTTATGTTGAATCAATCCAAGCTTCATCCTCAGATCCCTCTTGTTGGACTAGGCTTAGCTTAAATAGCTTATGAAAGTTTAGACTAATTTAACCTAAGCTTTGTCCTCAGATCCCTCTTGTTGGACTAGACTTAGATCAAACAACATTATTGTAACAGCATATTTAAAACCAAAACTTAATCCGCTGATCCCTCATTTAAGACTAAGTTTCAATCCTACTTCAATCAAGTTCTAAGGCAACAATACATTTTCCAATGCTAAAGTCACCTAACTATGCACACAAATGGGTGATCAGACCAATAGCATACAAAATTTAAGCATTGAAAGGAGCATTGAACACAATAAACACAACCAATTAGGTATTAAAGGAATTACATCAGCTATTCTTTAGAAATCCCCCACAAGGGTGTTTAGCCAGTCATTACAGAAAAATCCTAACAATAATGAGATTAATGTTGGATCAAGTTGTCTCGAAATAATTAAGAGGGGGGGTTGAATTAATTATGAACATGTCTTGACTAATTAAAAATTTATCCTTCTTAATGTTACTAGATTCAATTAGGCTTTACTACTAAGTTATGAGAAAGTAAAGAACAGAAACAATAACTTAGACAAAAGTAAAGCAGAAATAAAAAGTGCACAGCGGAAATGTAAAGAGTGTAGGAAAGAAGAAAGCAAACACAAGATTTATACTGGTTCGGTCATAACCCGTGCCTACGTCCAGTCCCCAAGCAACCACCGGTTCTTGATATTTCCAATAACCTTGTAAAATCCTTTACAAGCAAAGATCCACAAGGGATGTACCCTTCCTTGTTCTCTTTGAACAACCAAGTGGATGTACGCTCCACTTGAACTGATCCACAAGAGATGTACCCTATCTTGTTCTCAGTATTACAACCTAAGTAGATGTACGCTCTACTTGTACCACAAAGGAAGTACGCTCCAATGTGTTAAGACAAAGAATTCTTAGGCGGTTAGTCCCTTGAATCTTTGTAAGGGGAAACAAAAGATATCTAAGGCAGTTAGTCCTTTAAAATCTTTTGTTCAGAGGGAAGAGGAAGAATCAAAAGAATTCTCAGGCGGTTAGTCCTTTGAATCTTTTGGCAAGAGAGAGAAGGAAGAAAAGATAGCACACTTTTGTTTTTTTTTACAGAATTTCCACTTATAGAAAAACAAAGTTTTGAAACCGAAGTTTAGAAAGCTTTTTGGCAAGAGTTTTTGCAAAGAAAGACAATGGGAAATGGTAAAAAAAAAATTTGAAAGAGATATGTGTTTTTGATGCTTGTAAAATGCGTGTCAAGGTCTTGCTTTTATAGACTCTTCATGTCTGGTCAAAAAATCATTGGAAGAGTTATGACTTTTGAGAAAATCATGTTAAGAGTTATAACTCTTAACTTTTTCTTCAAAATTATTCATTGGTAATCGATTACCTCAATGGTGTAATCGATTACACAATGTATTTTATGAAAAGTTGTGACTCTTCACAATTGGATTTGAATTCAAATGTTCAGATTCACTTGTAATCGATTACTAATATAGTGTAATCGATTACACTATTTGAAAATCATTTTGGAACGTTACAAATCATTTGAAAATATTTTGAAAACCAATCTGGTCACTGATAACTGGTAATCGATTACCAGAGAGTAATCACTCTAGTAACTTAGAAAATTTGAGAAAATTCTTTTGTAAAACAAAACTGTGCTATTTGGTTTTTGAAAAATTCTTTTAATACTTATCCTATATGAAGTCTTGACTTGTTACTTCTTGATTTCTTCTCTTGAATCTTGAATCTTGGATTGGATTCTTGATGCTTGATCTTGAAGTCTTGAATCAATCACTTGGGCTTTTGGCATCATCAAAATTGCTCGATTCATCATCATGAAGCTTGCTTCTACAATTAATAGTAGAGAATAATTGTTCCTTACACAAGAAGGGGGATCCCTCCTCCTCTCCTTAGCATCTCACAATCACTCTACAACTCACTGATCTCTCTCTAATTACAAAACCTAGGTCTCTCTGCAAAAGTTGCTCCTCTTGTTGCCTCCAGAGCTCCTTTCCCAAAATAGGCACTGTGGTGTGCTCTGGAATTCTCTGCAAATCATCTATATACCCTAATTATGCACAAGACAGGCTTTAAATAGGCTCTGAATCCGCGACGTTGTGCTTAGTGCAAGTAAGTGGATTTGAGCTTAGCGCCAGTCGTGCGCTGAGCCTGGCTGAAGACAAACTGTTGCGCTTAGCACACTGATCTCACGCTTAGCACACTGATCTCACGCTTAGCACACAACCTTGATATTGATTCTCTGCCAGATTCTTCTATCACGCTAAGCACACTGAAGTTGCGCTTAGTGATGGATGCGCGCTTAGCCCAACTGATGAGCTGAGCTTAACTGTCACTTTTAGCACTTCATGACTTAGCCTCTTTTTAACCTAAAATTGCACAGATTTCATCATTAAATCCAATGAAAATATTCTAGAGACAGTTTTAACAATAAAACAAGATTTATTTACAAAATTACTACTAAATAACCATAAATTGGGGAACTATACAAGTTTTGGAAAATGTTTTTTTATACAAAAGTTACTCGTATAAGATGACTAACACTTATCTAGCTACACAAACGAACAAACATGGTTGGTGTGTTGCAATCAAAACAAAGCCAAGGGGTCGCAAAGAATCTAATGATGTGGAAGAAGATGTGCTTTACCAAGAAGGTTCACCTTCACATACCAATGAAGTTATTGAAGTTGAAGGTATTTTTGGATTACAGGATGTAGAAGGTGGTCCTGAAGAAGTGGATGAGCCTGAAGAACCCAAACAACATGTTCAAGTACAAGAAGAAAAAGAAGAAGTATTGGCAGAAGACAATCAAGAGATGGAATTAGAAGATGACTTTGATGTCTCTAGCTCTAAAGAAGATTAGGCACATATAATAAATGTTTTGAATTTTTTTTTTATTGAATTGTATTAGTTAATTTTAACGATTATTCTTGGTAACTCTTTATTTTGTGGTGGAAATATCTTAGTTATTCATTATGATCATTATAGGTTTTTCTTTATGAAGTTCACCATATTTGTGGTGCAACTATATTAGTTAATCATAATGATTGTTATGCATGATGCTTATTGTTTGTAATTTTATTTTCCTATGTATAGATATATGACTACAAGAGATTGTGACCCGTCCCTACCCTCATCCTCTTGTGGCAATAAGGGGAAGGAGAAAGCAAAGCCGAAGAAGTTACATTATGTAATTAAAGTATTGTTACAAAGAGATGCACCGGGATCATTTGCCCAAGCCCCATTTGTTGCACCATCCCCATCACCATCCTTAGTTGCTACAACCATACCTTTTGTAGTTGTTGCATCCACAAAGTTTCCATCATCACTTGTTGCAACCACACCATCCCCAACTAATACAACCACACAACAATCACAGACTCAATGCCTACAAGACCCACCATCACAATAGGATGTTCCATCATTGTTGAGAACTTGTCTGCCAATGAACACCATTAAGATGAGGAAATGGAAGAACCCTTACCCGATGATTATACCCAATGGTACAGTGTAAGAATAAATAAGAATTTAGTTTTTTCAATATATATTATAAGTCCTCCATTATCTTTTAATTTTAGGTAACCTTCTTTTGTATTTAGGTTTGAACCAAGTAGGACTATGTCACAAGCTATCTCAATGACCATTAGGCAGTTGTATCTTCATCCACGGCCTAAATGGGAAGCAATGAAATAAAATACCATGAAAATGATTCATTCCTCCAACACTTTAAGGTAATTTAATGATAATAGTGACCTGATTGATTCTTATCCCATGCATATTATATTTCTAGTATTTCTACAAGCTTATTATCTACATTTTCAAGGATTAAAACCTTTACATGAAGCATTAGTTTTCTATTTTAAGAAAATGTCTTATAATTAATTAGCATTTCCTTTAATTTTTATAAGAAAACTTATTTGACAATTAATCCTTGTTTTTCAAGACATGAAATTAAGAATAGTATAAAAGCTTATAGCTACATGTATTTTATTGGCTCGTATTGGTTTAATTTTGATTTTCAAAGATAGGAGAATCATACTATGTGTTCTTCCATTACATATATATATATATATATATATATATATATATATATATATATATCTTGATGTTACCTCTGATTGATGTGAAGTTTAGGTCTTGTCTAATGCCTTATGTTTGTGTATGAATCAGCTTCACACCTGCATATGAACTAGGTATTTTTTTTCTGTGTGTGTGTGTGTTGTGTAAGCAGTTTCCTCAAGATGTATATATCATAAAGAAACTAGTATTGGTTTATGTTTGTCTCCTTGAGTAAACCAATTTGGAAGTGGTTGCTATTTTTTTATTTGTTATAATTCATGTGTCATGTTTAATTTGCTTTGTATTTCATATATTCTTTTGTAGCAAACTTAAGAGGAATATTCTGAGTGAAAAACTATAGATTGTGACAGTAATTGAGAAAATAACAAGGTACCTCTATTGAGGTCTACCTTGCCATTGGGTTGACACCATTGTCCTCAGAGAATGAGAGGCTTTCCTTATTGTTGTTAGTTTCAAATGTATCTCTATTAAACTTGTTGTTGTTGTTGTTGCTTTGAAGTTTGTGAAGCATTATTTAGCATTTGCAACATGCATATAATTTTCATGGGATTTTCAAATGCATTTAATTATACTATTTAAGTCTCTAATACTTGTTGTGACCTAAGGTTGTTGGAGTTTTCAAGTCACTTTTGGTCAGCCTATATGAGATGACCAACTTGTTCTTGTGTTTGGTTGTTGTTATTTTCCTTGGGCTTGTAGTAGTTTTACTAGTACTAGACACAATTTCTAGTATAAATAGAAGTATTGGATTGTAGTATTGTATGGTAGCTATGTATCAATTTTAGTATATTAGTTATCTTTCTATCTTTTTCTTCTTCCTTACCTGAACCTTATATTTCTAACAAATGAATTGCTAATAGTTTAATCATTGTTCTATATCATTTTCTCCTAATAGTTCTTAGGTTGTTAGATTTCAAGTGCTTTCTTTGTACAACTTTAAATAATGATCTAATACTCATTGTAACTAAGTAATGCCTAATATAGTATAACCTAAGCTTTCCCTGGCTAGCTAGTTAGCTCACCTAATTATTATAAATAACTTTATGCTTCATATATGTGCTTGCTGCAATTAATAATGTAATAACATATACACTATGGTGACTATTATGTGTTTCCTATACTAATATTTTTCTCTCTTCATATAGAGGTTGGTGATGTGGAGACTTGGCAATGAGGATAGGATATGATTAGGAGAATTTTCCACACTAAAGCCTCTAATAGATTGTCTGATATGTTTGGCAATGCTCGAAAGACTCTTAAGAAGCCAAGATGGCTTGGAGATGACATGTGCAATCGTCTGTTAGCACATTGGAATACATCTGCTTATCACCCAAAGTTTGCATAAGCCACAATAAATCAAGCATTTGAAAAGGTTGGGACCTTTCACATAGGTGGTTCCATTAGCATGCATGATCATGCCATGCACATGGTGAGTACATTAAACTTGTTTGATATTTTGTTTAAAACTTAATAATTTTAAGATTAAATTTTCATTTATTTACCATCTATGTTTTTTTTGCGGGCAACAAAATTTGGTCATTCTATACATATTGATGAGGTTTTTCAACAAAGCCATATAAGAAGGGATATTGGTCAATCTGTTGATGAAAGATCTAGGAGAACACATGTCAATTTTTTAATTATTTTTTCCTTCATTTTATTCACGTTACTATGTTACTAAAAATTGTATTTGTTTAAATAACTGGAAAAATTACAATGAATATATTTTCAAGCTAGGGTTGAGGCTGCATCCTTTGTTGGTGAATTAGAGACTAACCCTCTTCACCTTGCTTTGGAGGAGAGTATTAGGTCTAGGTGTTGAGCCAAATCTGTTGGTGGAAGGAACAAGGGATGAATCTACGAGGATTAAGACCTTGCTCATGATTTTCAAGGTGGAGATAGTAGCCTCACACAAAAAAGGAAAGCAACATGTAGTTCACATGATTCAGAAGAGATTATACAACTCAGACAACGACTTTCACAAAGTGAGGATGAGATTCGCCAATAAGGAAGGAAATGAGCAGATGAATGTTAATTTCAATTGCAATTTCACCCGTTTCAATCATTTCTCATGCAATTCTTACTACCTGACACACACGTGATATCTTTTAACAGTAAAACAACCACTAAGAGGAAAACCATCAACAAAATGATCACCATGACCAATAGGAAAACCAACAACAACCAGACTTTCCTAGTTATGACAATTAGTATATTGTATTAAAATACTTATTATTACTTGTCCTTTTTTTATGAATGTTGTTTTTAAACTATGGTCTGTTATATAAGATTAATATGTATGACAACAACTTTTTAGTTGAATTATTATAAAAAATATGATCTTTAAAATTTATTTCTTTTTTGTATATGCCATCATTGTAGAATACTAATTAGTAGTAGTATATAATATTATAAATATATATAAAAATAACGTTGCTGATATTACCCAATGGAATATTCGTCAGTAATATACAAAATACTAATAGCATCCATTAACCATTATTGACATAATCCTCGTTAGAAAATTTACTTTCCATTACCAATGGATATTCCATCGATAAATGGTGTTCCCCATAGTTTCCGTTACTGATAGATTATCTGTAAAAAAATGTTGTTCCCCATAGTTTTCATTATCGATGGACTATCTGTCAAAAACATAAACGATCATTATTGACAGATAATTTGTCGGAAAGGAAAATAAATTGTACCAATGGATAATCCGTCAAAAATTATTGATGGTGGACATCCAATGGATTATCTGTTGGAAATTACCAATAGATTTTTGAAAGAATTTTTTTCCGATGGATTTTTGTCCTTCAAAAATGTTGTTTTATCATCAAATTTTGTTCGTCGGAAATTAATGTTTTTCTTGTAATGTTTCCAATTAAACACTACAATTTTATCTTAAACATGACAGTCTTTATTGAATGAAAATGAACTATTGAACAACGTTTACTAAGAATTTGAAATGTGAAGAACCATAACGAGAATAATATATCAAGAATAATATTTAACCCATGCTATTCACCAAATGCATTTGAATACACTTGTCTTATAGTTACTCTTTCAACTACTACTCTTATAAAAAATATATATTACATTTTTAGGGTACTTTTTTTTTTCATACATAGATATAATGAAATACTCACATGATTTCAAGAAATTTATGACTATAAAATAGAATGATACATACCAAAATATATGTCTTTAAAGTCACTCTTTTTGCATCAGTTTTACAAAAATGGATGTAAAAAAAATAGTGACATAATTATAAATAGGTTGACTTCGTTAACATCAATTTTTTAAAAAATAATATTGTTTAACCAATTGACAATATCAACTTTTAAAAATCTATATATGTTAACATTAAATTTTATAAAAATTGATATTATTTGATAATTGTTAACAATTTTTTTATTTTTTATTTATAAAAACCTCCCCTTTCGATCTCACCTGCTTTCCACTCTCAATTTTAGTCTTCAAACCATCTCCCTCTCACCACTCCCACTCACAACCCTCATTCTCATCGTAGGGCACTGCTCTACCATCGCATTCTACTATGTGCGTGACGGGGTGTGTTGAAAAATACTTAAGTCTCACATCGACGGTCTCATTCCTTGGAATGCAATTTATATATCTGTTGGACAACTTCACTTAATGCCCATTGATTTTAAGATGAAATCTAATATATATATATATATATATATATATATATATATATATATATATATATATATATTTCAAATAAATTATATGAATGACTTATTGATTCGCACTAGCAAAGTTCTCTTATTTATATTTAGTTTTAAACAAAATTACAATTTTAAAATATTAATTAAAGCACTGGATTGCCTTAGAGAAGGTGAAGAAATCCCTAACCCTTATTCCTTTTCCCTTTCTCACACCTCAAAAACCACAAAAAGCTCCGACATTGTGCCTGATCTTCAGAACACTATGTACGCTTTCATCGACGGTTATCCTTGCGTGCGCCTGATGAATCTCTCTGGAACCATCAGTTGTTCAAGTGAGTCTCCTCGCTCTCTCATTCTCTCTCTATCGTCGATTAATTTGCGAGTTTTAAGGATTAATTGCAAGTTAAATATATGAACGATTATGAGTTTTTCTTTGCTTTTATTGTAAGGAAATTCTTTGATCCTGGACGAGATAAGGTTGTGGCTCCGATTGTAAGGTTCGAAAATGTTGACATAATAGCTGAGCCTTCTGCTGTATTGGTGTCACTGGATGAGTTCCAAACTCTCTTTACTAGGTATCGTATTTCAATGTTGTATGTCCAACTTATTTATATATATGCAGAGAATTACTATTTTTCTTCCCTAGCTAGTTACGCTGCCTTCCTTTTCCCTATCTTTCCAAGCCCTCTTTAATTAAGCTCCAACGCTCTTAATCGCGGGTCCAATTTGGTTTTTAATTAATGTCTATACTAATTCATGGAGTTGTTCTTTCTCTTCTTTTTTTTCCTTATTAGGATGTTCCAAATTCACCAGATCCTTTCATGAATTTGGCTACAGCACAGATTAAGGCAACACTAGTTGAGAAATATAGGCGTTCAACATATGCCACAAGGGCAAAGAACAGAATTCAAGAACTGTCTATTGATGTATGCATTTCCCTACTAACTCTACACTTAATTAATTCAACTGATACAATGCTGAACTGAAATCCATTTCAGCACAATAACATTTGATAATTGATAGCATAATCATAAAATATTAATTATGTTGATGGTTAATTGATGTGTTACATGCAGGAAGGGCTTCAACCTCCAACACAACATGGAAGTCAAGCTAGTTGGTGGAAGCAACTATTTAACACTGACAAAGAGATCATTTGTGAACATGTGTAGAGATGTGGGTTACTACTGGTGAGGATCATAACTTATATCATTGTATCCATATGTTTGGGAACCGTTTATTTTGATGTTGGCTATAGCTACACTTCCATCCTGCCCCTAGATGCCTACGGTGCATTTATATCAGGATTTATGACATTCAAGTCAATTGTTGGCTTTCCATCATTTATTGAAGAAATGAAGGTACGACTATACTACTACTATTATATATGGACTTTGATTTGGGAAATGTCACAAGTTAATTAATCTAAGCTGCTAATGTTTTCACTATTAATCTCCTTTGATTAATTTGTATATTGTGTTTATGCACAATACATGTTTAACACTTAGGCTTATTTAATTTGTTGACATGATGAAACTGGTATTTTATCGAGAAAGGCTTAATGGATACTATGGAGTAGCAGCATATATTTTAGCCAACTTCCTTTCTTCATTCCCATTCTTGGTTCTAATTGCTCTGACATCCTGCACCATTATGTATAACATGGTGAAATTCAGGCCAGGAATCAATCACTTTGTGTTTTTCTTTCTCAACATCTACAGCTGCATCTCCGTAATAGAGAGCCTCATGATTGTTGTAGCTTCACTTGTTCCAAATTTCCTCATGGGAATAATTACAGGGGCTGGAATAATAGTAAGAACAATTACAATTTAGGCATTTAATTTTACTTGAAAAATTACCCACATATATTAATTTTGTATTATTGGCAGGGAATCATGATGATGACCTCCGGATTCTTCACGTTGCTCTCTGATCTTCCAAAGCCAGTTTGGCGCTACCCATATTTATATATCAGTTATGGTTCTTGCCTTCTTGGGCAATACAGGTAAGGACGTGGTCAATTGAGCTAAGTTTTTGAATATAGTGTTCCAGAAGTTCTAAGGAGCCTTCTTGATCTCATTGTTCTTATTTATTCTTTCTTACATTAGAGATCATTAAGTGCCTTTGAGTGATCTTTTTCTATCTGTAGCATTCATATAGCAAGATTCCTGCACATTTTCTTGAAATTAGTTTGATATTAATCCTACAGATGGTCCTTATTTGGATACATGGGCACTCAATATAGTTAGTACATGATATTAGACATGTGAACATCACATTTTGAGTAGTATCAGAAAGTGTCAACCCCATATTTAATTGGTGGGCCAGTACTGTGGACAAGTTACAATAACATGCTCTAATAAATTTTAAGAATGGATATAATACTGATTACACATTTTCTGGCATATGATGGATTTGTTCAATTCTAGGGTGCGATTCCACTATGGTCATCCAGATGTATTTGATAGAATTTTGCACATAACTCGAGGAGGAATTAGCAAGGCATCTTGTGGCATCAATCTGAGCAAGGATATTTTTGCTGGTACCATTCTTGGAACATCTTTCTGTGATTGACATCAATATAGCAATATTGATGTCACATGATGCTTATGTCTGCTAATTAGTGACTGACTCATGCTTATGTGTGGGAATATATGATAATATCAATCAAGTTTCCTTGTTTTAAATGTAAGAAGATTTGTTTTTTCAATTACCTTGCCTCTCCCTAGACTGCAATTGTCTTCCCAGAGTTTTCATATTCATACTAATAATTAAGATATGTGGGCCTTGTAATAAAGTAGTTTAGTTTCTTTACACCGACAAACTCTACTTTGAAATGAGATACCCTAATTACATTTATTTTCTTTTATACATCTTTTCTTGGCTTTCTGTGTTTTAGAATGTGGCAAGCATCTCTCATAAAAAAAAGATTGTGGCAAGCATCTTGTTACGTTTAAAAGTAGAGAAAAAATGGGTTTAAGTTAAATTAAGTCATACCTTAAATGTGTTTGGTTTAATTACTTATTAAAGTTGAAGCTTAAACATACTTTATTTTCTTCATATGGTTATTTTTTAAGGTTTACTATTACCTTTGTATCTGTTTAAAAGTTTAAGTTCTAATTTGACCTAACAATGTATTCAAATGTCTGTTTTATAGTACGATTTATAAATACATCAATTAATTTTTGCCAACAGCTTGGGCAGTTATTCAGGTATGTGTTGAATGGTTGTTGCCTATTGCCTTGGTGTTTTTGGTCTCATTTGATCATGCTGAATATACAGTAGACTTTAATTTGTGTCCTGTACTCATTTGATACTGGCTTAGTAAGTTTGATCTTCAATATCAAGTCATCTAGTATTTGATTTTTTAAGATCTATCTATTTGCTGCTGTTATTGTTTGAGTAGTTCTATATATGTAAGTATGAACTAGAGTTATTTACTTAATTAGATCCTTGCAAGGAAATTATATATATGCCATCACAGATTTTTATGTGTAAAATTAATTTACTTGGTCCCATTACTCAATCAATAGCATGTGCTTAATTATATAACTTTTTAGACTGTTTTGTGTAAGTATTTGCCGATGCTAAGTACTAACTGAGGTTCCTTAATTTGTTTTTGGGTGTTGAAGTATGTGAGGGACAGATATCAGTGGAGAAAATATGGTAAAAAAGTCACCAGAGATAACCCTTCTCCTAGGGCTTACTTCAAGTGTTCATATGCCCCAAGCTGCCCAGTGAACAAGGTCAGCCACACATGCTTTCTTCTTTTTCCAATCGAATTAGCGTTGCAATTGATTTCTAAAGTTCAAATCATGTTGAAACATTATTAATATTAGATCTGACTTGACTTTCTTCAGTTTGATTTATAGTATACTGATTGGCTTGGATAATCTGCTTTATTTAGTGTTTTCTATCTGTCTCAATTGGATCTGAAATTGAAGTGACCGTGAGATGATATGATCCTCTAATTTCGATTGATTTGTTTGTTCAGTTTTTCCGCGGATCATGTTAATCACTGACTCTGTAATGAGTCATTTAAGTCAAGTGCAGTCGCAGGTACAGGTACCACCAGTATAGAGATACCATCAAGTAGGAGGAGCCAGGTTAAAGTTGATAACTATGTTGCTATATATAGGTAGGGATCTTTATGTTTTTTTCAAATGCGTGTGTGAAAACAAGTATAATAGTAACATATTGAGACTCTATCCATTGTTAATACTATAATACCCTACCCAAATTTACTCATTGTCATTCCTATATTTCACTAAATTTGAAATTTATTTTTAAAATTTGAATTTGAACTTGTCCCTTTTGACAACGTTAGATTGAGCAACCTATTTTATCACCTCTAATAATAAATATGGGTAAGTTGAGCATGGCAGGATAGCCTGCTTAACCCACCAAAAATGACGGGAGTAGGCTAATTGACTTAATACACCAACTTGCTTCAGTCTGCCTATCTGATAGACTACTAAGCAGGTTGGCTTGCTAACTAGCATTACTATTCTTTTGAAAACATATGTTGCTTTGTTGCTGACTACTTAGGATCGCTTGTTGGGGAGGAGGATGTTTCATATTAGGAACCAAAATTTGATGTATAAGATTAAAATTCAATTGACGACAAGACGATGACGTAGCATGCGTTTGTGAAGACAACATTGAATTCGTGGTTGTTTAACGTGAAGGGACACATGAATTTTTTTTAATTAGGTTTTAATCTTGATTGTAAATTTTAACTGTGATCCAATGGTTGATATTAATTATTCTCATTTCTCATTTAAGATAAACATCCCCTATGCTATTTTAAAGTCGTTGAAACATAAAATATGTTTTCAAGTATTTCAATTACATCTATTTCTTTGCTTTTCATTCTTGTATTTTTTTTTTTAATTTTAAAATGGTCCTTGTAATTTTATTTATTTTTTGTTGAATATACCTTTAGTACTATCATTTTGGTTAAGATTTAATTTGGTTCTTTATTTAAAAAAATTCAAGTTAGTCCTGTCAATTCAGAATTAATGATACTAGTAATTTTAACATAATGACAATTAAAAATCATTACAAATCAATACTTACATGTCTAAGCCTTTTCCTATTTGCGTAATCAACACATTGGCGATTTTTAACCCTTATAGTAATATTTCAAAATTATAAAACCTCTACGCGGAGAACATTAAAATTTCCGATCGATGTACTAATAAAATACCCTGAATTTTGTAACAACTGGATTCCTAAATTGAAAGAATTGAGTAGGTCATGTTAAACCCCATGTTATGGAACAAAGGGTTTGTCCAACCCAAAAACTTTACTCAATTCGTTATCCTTCATTCTTGATTGGAAAACTGTTTTTTTTCTTTTTTCTTTTCTTAAAATAATGTGGCTTCATTGTAGAGATAACCTTAATTCATCAATGCGGTTGTGAAAAATGTGGACTCAAAGCATAGATTGAAACAAATTAAATTATAAAAATGAGCCACATGGAAATATTTAATTCTCACACATGGAAATTCATTTCCGACTATATTGATTGAAACACATAGGGTTGTAAAATCCCTCAATTAATTTTAATAACCATGGAACCATATGAGAGAAATAAATAACGAAAATGTTAACTTTCTTTGCAATGGATTCTTAATTTTTATGAATATTAAACATTGTGGTGGTTAAAAACCTCCACTTTTTTAATTACAGGAATAGGATTGTTCACACCTGTAAGTATTGTTTTGTGTTAGTTTTTAATTGTCATTATGTTAAAAATATTAACGACATTTGATTCTAAATTTTGGAATGACCAAATTGAACCAAATTTAAGAGATACAATACTAAATTTTGTAAAAGATAAACAATCAAATTAAATTTCAATGAAAAGATAAAGGACTAAAAGTGTTATTTATTTAGCCTTTTTCTTTTGTTTTTGTCCTTGTTTTGTTGTTCTTGTAATATGTGGGTAATTTTCTTCAGCTCTTCTTCACAAAGTCTAACAAAATGAATAAAATATTATAGAGACTAAAATGAAAAAATAAATACATCATAGAGACTCAAACAAAAACAAGAATCAAAATGAAAAAAAATACTAGGAGCAATTCTAAGACAAAATTAAAGGAACGAAAAGCAAATAAACAAATCTATTAGCTTGCAGGATCACGCCATTTGCTAGGTATGTACATTAAAATTGTAATACATACTTCTTTATACTTGTTTAATTTACCACTTAATGTTTATTTTATAATATTTGTAAGTAGTCAAAGGAGCTGGGTCGATCTGCATACGATGATGAGGTCTTTCAACAAACTCATTTACAAAATGATACTAGTCAATTTGTTGATGATAGATCTAGGCATACACCTGTGAGACCATTATTTTGCATGCTCTTTTTAATTTTTTTTATTATATTTATGAAATAATGACTATTTATGAATGACATGGAGATTTTGAGGTTAGACTATCTCAAGCCAGATCTAATGTTGCATCAAGTGTTGGCGAAACACAAACCACTTCTTTAGACCCTACATAAGAACACAAACTTATGCAACATATGCAAGGATCTAGCATAGTTATAAATCTGGAGATGACAGCTTCATGCAACATATGCAAGGATCTAGCATTCGCGCTTAAGATTCAATGAAGATTAATCGACTAAGGGAGGAGCTTCGTCAATCAATAAAGGAGATGTGTGTATTTCAGTTAGTTGTACTTTAGTTCCTACCGCCTAAAGCGCAGATCATTATTCATCAACGTTAACAACCTGACCAATAACAACAGGACCAATAGCAAGACCATGACCAACCAAATGATCAACAACAACAAGACGATGACGAACCAAATGACCAAAAGCAACAACTCGATGACTGTCATACCCTAATTTGGTCTGGGGACTATCGTTCGTTGATCTCTTGATCCTTGCTAGTTGACATACGGTGTTGAATGCCAGTTATAGTGCAAAGCAAGGAACCATTCGGTGTTTCGATCAGGAAGACAAAAGATACCAAGAAAGGAGGGCAAAAAGGTCTTTTCCTTGTTTTTCAAAGGCCCTAGCTTGCCCAGGCCAGCATTTGGCTCGTCTGGGCCACCAAATAACTTCAAGGCTAAGGGACTAGCTCGCTTGGGCGAGCTCATTGCTTCAGGGTTATGTTTCAACTCGCTTGGACGAGCTGCAACCGCCCCAAGGTGGCCTTTTGCCTATAAAAAGGCATCCTAGGGGTGTTTTAAAGGAGGAGAAGGTTCAGAAGTGGAGGGAATTGAGAGAATTAAGAAAGAAAAAGAATAAAGAAGAGGAAACGAAGCCGAGGCGCTACCGAATCGCGACCGCGATCATTCCTTACGTCGTTTTCTTGTTATGTGTTCTTTGTGCGACCGTCAGTTAGTTTTATTTTTTGGGATTGAATGTGATCTATGTACCCTTAGGGGTCCCCTTTGTTATTATGTGCACATTCATCTTCTCCATCTATCATTGGCGATCTCGTTTTTCTTTGTAAAGTTCAATCTTAACCGATCACTAGTGTTGTAAAGTTGTCTTTAAAGAGATTGGAAGTTAATAAACAAAACCAAGATAAAATCAACTCATAACTAACTTCTTTTTATCAAATATCACTTGAGATCGTTTCAAGGTCCAACGCCTTAACGATTCTCTCCGCTTTTCAAAATTTAAAAGATCGTTTCAAGGTCCAACACCTTAACGATTCTCTCCGCTTTTCAAAATTTAAAACATCGTTTCAAGGTCCAACGACTTAAACGAATTTTTGTTCACAATTAAAATAAATCTTTCAAAAACAAAAAATCAATTTAACACATAAACATTCAGACTTAAAGAACTACGTAGGTCTGAATTTCGCATCGCACCTAAGGATACGTAGGAACAAGGGCAACACCCTTGTTGACCCCAAAAAATAAAGAAACATAAAAGGGAAAATACATAATTTTGAAGTTACGTTACGCACACTCGATTAAAGGTTGTCGTCCCTTGTGATGGACGCGTGGGGTGCTAATACCTTCCCCATGCATAAACAACTCCCAAACCCTTCTTTTCAATATTCGCAGACCTCTTTTTTGTTTTTCTAATGTTTTCCTTAAATAAACGTTGGTGGCGACTCCGCTTGTTTTCTCCCTTGGAGACAAACGCTTTTTACTTATTTATCTTGCTTTCGCCATCCCGTCGTGAGGTAGGTTGCGACAAATGGCGACTCCACTGGGGACTGTTAGAGAGTTAAGCCATTCTATCAGTGTTCAATGTTTTATTGTGACTTTTGTGAATCATGCAGGTTTTAGGTTTTGATGATGCCAAAAAGAATTTCCTTGATAATGATTCTCATCATCAAAAAGGGAGAGATTGTGAATCATGCAAGTTTCGATGATGTTAAAAATAGTTTGCTTGATAATGATTATCATCATCGAAAAAGGGGAGAATGTGAATGTATGAATACAAGGTTTTGATGATGCCAAAGTAGAATCAAACAACAAGGTTGTTTCAACAAACTTTCAAAGGTTAAGCATTGCTTTAAGATTAATACAAGGTTGGTTCAACAAACATTCAAAGGTTAAGCATTGCTTCAAGAATAATTCAAGGTCAAAGCAAACAAGATCAAGAAAAAGATAAGGCCTCAAACAATCTCATTGGTTGATCAAGCTTTTGCCTCAAAACATATTGTTTCCAACATCCAAGGCTCTGGTAATCGATTACCAAGCAATGTAATTGATTACCAGAAGACAATTTTGAAGCAAAAGGGTTTAAAAAGGGTTTTAAATTTGAATTTTGAATCATGTAATCGATTACCAGATGCTTGTAATCGATTACCAACAATGATACTTCAGGAAACACTTTGAAAAAACATGACCCTTCAAAATATAACTGTGTAATCGATTACCAGTGAAGAATTTTAGAAAAAGATTTTTGAAAAGACACATCTCTTCAAACCATTTTGAAAAGGCACGAAGGGGCTATATATGTGTGTCTGACTTCAAAAAGCAAGAGAGAGATATTCTAAGAGAACTTAATTGCCAAATGCTCTCTCAAAAACTCTTGGGCAAATACTTGCAAATCTATTGAGAATTCAACCAGGAACTTAAAATTGTATTATCATCTCTAAAAGAGAGAAATTCCTCTGGGAACTTCAATTTGTATCATCCACTCTAAAGGAGAGAAATCTTTCTGTTCATCTCAGAAAGTCAGTTGTAATCAAGATACTAGTTGTCTCTTGGATTGTGAGAATTGTAATCAAGAGATGTGTTGTCTCTTGGAGAATCTTTGAACACAAGGGTGAGGGATCCCAAGGTGTGTTCAAAGTCTGTAAAGGATTTACAGAGATAGTGGAAAATCACAAGTGGGTTGCTTGAGAACTGGACGTAGGCACGGGAAGTGGTCGAACCAGTATAAATCGAGTTTGCATTTCTCTCCTCCCTTATCTCATTTATGTTATTGCAATCAATTTTGTCTTGCATGTTTAAAGAACATTATTAAATTGATTGCTTCTTCTTCTTCTGCATTTTGAGCGTATCATTTAGAAGGGGGTTAAAAGTTTGTTAGTGAGAAATTTTGAAACTTAATTCTCCCCCCCCCCTCTTAAGTTACAGAGGCCACTTGTCCAACAACTTCTTCTTTATTTATGCTTCCTCTTCTCTTTTATCTTTTGTTTTGTTCATATTGGTTTATAAACTTTGCTATGTTATTGTGTTTGGTGTGTGTTTGTCTATCTATTACATTCGTAGTTAGAAATATTTTTGTTCTATGCACATATGACACCTACACCTTTGCACACACGTTGAGATATTAGGCCCTATACCCGAGTCTATGTGAGTCATAAGGAGTAGAGGTCGATTTGTGGTCATGTTGGGTCTCCGGCTTGCTTGATAACAGTGAAGCCTCATCTAGAGTTTTCCTCTTTTGGTGATGCATTGTTGCTGGTAGTCCCTACTGCCACAGTGTTGTTACCAAAGAGGATGATATTTCTAGAAGCCATTGAAAGTTACATACAACCACCCTTGGGAGTTGTCACTAGAAGTGGACTTTTGGACCCTTTTCATTAGGTTCCTGAATTAGGGGCACAAAGCAAACTCACTCTGGCTTATTCCTTGATTGCATGATGCATCTCTTCATGGCATCATGGTGGACATATCATTCTTGCATTTATCGTTTATCATATTCATGCATTGCATTTGCATAAGTCATTGCATTATCATACATCTTCATTTGGCATGATTTTGTTTTGCCAATTGCATACATTCTATTTTCATCCTTCGCATGTTATGTTCACTCATGCATGATCCTAACACATAGTTGCTCATGCCTTGCATTTTCCTAAAAAAAATCAAAAGAACAAAAAAAAGAACAAAAAGAAAGTCAGAATGAAGCGTGAAAGTTTGCACCACATTCTTAGTTACATGTGTTGGGTACCATGATGATAGCTATAAATAGATCATGTTGGGATTATACACCCATTTCTCTTGAAAAATGATTGAAAATCACGTGAACATGGTACCTAACGCATTGTTAACCAGGAAAGGATGGTTCGTCGGGCGTCTCATGTCGATCTCATAATTACATTTGTCATGCATAGCATAAGTATGCCCTAATCATTCATCTCTATGATAGGTTGTTGAAGTATTGGCAATCAAAATTTCTATTCTTGCGAACGTAGGGTCAAACCAAGCACATGCTTTTAAGAAAAGGTTTTCATCAAGTCAAGGTTAAGTATGGAAGTAACCAGTTTGCAAAAGTTGGGGCAAAAGATGGATCGAGTTTACATAGCCTCTTTGGCTACTGCTAACACATGATTGAGCTAAATAATTTACAAAATTAGGGACTGTTGATTTCCATGTTTTATTTCCAGTTGCACTTTGACTCTGACAAGATGTGATGAAGAATGTTGTTTTAATGAAAATTTGAATTGATTCGACCCTATGTTCTACTGAATGTGTTGTGTAAAATTTGCAATACTTCAACAATATATCATTCACATACACTCATGCTTATTTTTCTTTTTAGATTGGTTGCATTGCTCATTGCATTCTTTCCTTGAAATCAGAACTATAATCATTGTAATCAAAAGGAAAGAACGTGCTTCACGACGCCCTTATCGAACGTGTGCCAAGGCTAGAGTGATGAGTGAAATAGAGGAGGTACAAGAGCGGATGAAGGCCGACATGGAGGACATGAAAGAGCAAATGACCACAATGATGGAAGCCATAATGAGCATGAGAAAAATGATGGAGGTCAACACGACTACAGCCGTTGCCGCAAGTATCACCACTAAGGTGGACCCGACTCACCCATTTGGCCTCAATCAAGTAAATCGTCCAGTCTAGGATATGGTAGGTTAGGGAGGTGGAGCATTGGGAAGTACGGGTGGCCCCCATTTTATGCAACTCCAGAGCAAGCATCCCTTTCCACCATATGGCTTATCTCCCAACTATACATTGCCCAATGTTTCACACGTAAACCGATGAGAATGTCGACAACTCTGCTCCCATACCCATTGAGAGCCAACAACCCCAGTCTGGTCATGCACATATCTCTCAACCCATGGAGGAGACACCTGAAGTACCCCGAGACCACACTTTGGCCGACTTTGAGCATCACCTCGGGTATGCCACTGAGGGCCAAGCATTTGGTGGCGTACCCCTGCCAAACACTTTCGGGGGTCCTCAGTATTGCCTACAACCATAATTACAACCCTTACATTTTGTGGTGGGAAGACTGCCTCCCTCTATGGTGGAATGGAAGAGATTTGATCATATAGAGTGTCGCAACCTACCTTTTCGCGGGCGAGCGAGGCGAGGCTCACGGGTGCGTCTTCCAAAGAAGGAAAATGCGCGGAGTCGCCACCAGTGTTTATTTGTGGAAAACGTCGGAAAAACCGAAGGAAACCGGTCATGAAGAATATTCCAGATTCGGGAGTTGTATTTACGTTTGAGGAAGGTATTAGCACCTCTCACGTTTGTCCCAAAGGACAACAACCTTAGATTAGGATTGTGTGAAATTATGTATTTAAACCTTTTATTTCTTTTTTATTTTTGAGGTCGACAAAAGCGGGGTTCTTGCTCCTACGTACCCTCCATCGAAGAGGAAATCAGACCTACGTAGTTCTTTCTAAAGGGGGAATCAAGTGATTCCTTTTACTTGGAAGGTGGTCCTTTTAAGGCGTTGGACCTTAAAATGACCCATTTTTACTTGGTGAGAAAAACTGAGGTATCGAACCTTAAAATCCTTTTTAGTGATTTTTGTGGACGAGCTTGACTTTGCGAGTTGATTTTAGCCTTAGTTTCACTTTAGTTATTAGTCAATTCAATCGAGAAAGAGAAATCCCAAAGAGAAACGTCCAATTGCTTTTTTTGGTTTATTTTAATAAAAGATATTTTTTGATTATTATATTATTATTTTACCTCTTTTTGGTTTCCAACATGGTTACGGTGTAACCAAACGGTCGGATTTCATTTTAATAGAAATTAACGGATATTACAATTCAAATGATCGGTGGAAATTTATTTTATTTTTTGATTAGGCGAGAAAATGACTTAAGTAAATGACTGAAGCACGTCAAAAGGGGGTACGAAAAGTAAATGAAAAAAAAAACACGTGAAACAAGTGGGGACCACCAAGGGTACATAAAATGAATTGAAAAGTTCGATTTCGGGAACTTACCGGTTGAACGACAAAGAACGAACGACGAACGACGAACGACGAAGAACGGTTGAAAGTCTTCGCGAAATCACCCACGGAAACGTTACGGAAGCGCCTCGGCTTGGATTTTCTTCACGGAAACAATCTTCCTCACTAATTTTAAGTGATTACGAAATGCCAAGAGGGCTGAACCCTTTTCTTCTTCACTCCTCCCTCTATTTATAGGAAAATAGGAGAGGATCTTGCCACCCAGCTCGCCCAGGCGAGCCAGGTTGCTTCCTCCAGAAGCAACCGCCTTCTGGAGGAACAATCTGGAAGGCCCAAGTGGGCCTGATTGCTATTTGCACCTTTTTTTTACTAAACACACCCCCTTTGCTTTTTTTTGGTGATTCTTTTTCCGTAACGTTACGAAACTTTATGAATTTCGTAATGATACTTGTTTTCTTTCCGTAAGGTTACAGAACCTTAAGGGTCACGTAATTACTCCTTTTTTGGCTTTCAGAAAGTTACGAAAACTCACGGATTGCGTAACAATACTTCCTTTTGATTTCCGGCATGTTATGGAATTTCACGGATTGCGTAACAATGCTTCCTTTTGATTTCCTTCATGTCTCGAAACTTCACGTATTGTGCAACAAAGGGTGCCAAGTACCTCGAAGCGGTCAACCAATGGTTGCATGCCATCAAACAATAGTCCCCGGATCAAATTAGGGTATGACATAGAGGAAAGGCTGAGGGTCATTGAAGGAGGTGGAAATTATGCCTTTGTTGACATGGCAGAGTTATGCCTAGTGCCTGACGTGGTCATACCTCCGAAGTTCAAGGTGCCAGATTTTGACAAGTACAAGGGGACTACTTGCCCTAAGAATCACCTGAAGATGTACTATAGGAAAATGAGGGCATATGCGAAAGATGAAAAATTGTTGATGCATTTCTTCCAGGAAA
Source organism: Glycine max (assembly GCF_000004515.6). NCBI lineage: Eukaryota > Viridiplantae > Streptophyta > Magnoliopsida > Fabales > Fabaceae > Glycine > Glycine max. Next base: position 27,796,567 of record NC_038246.2, read on the forward strand.
GTTTTACTGGGGCAGCTGTCACCTGGTATACTAATCTAGAACCTTCCCGGGTCCATTCTTGGAAGGACCTAATGGTTGCCTTCATTAGGCAGTATGAGTACAGTTATGATATGGCTTCAGATAGAATGCAACTACAGAACTTGTATAAGAGGGAGCATGAATCTTTCAAGGAATATGCCCAAAGATGGAGGGATCTGGCAGCTCAAGTAGCGCCCCTGATGATGGAGAGGGAGATGATAACCATGATAGTGGACACGTTATCGGTGCTCTACTATGAGAAGATGGTGGACTACATGCCTTTAAGCTTTGCAGATTTAGTGTTTATTGGCAAAAGGATCAAAGTGGGTCTGAAAAGAAACATGTTTGATTATGCTACTTCAATGAATAGCAAGTCTGGGGCAAACAGAGAGAATAAAAAGGAGGGAGGAACCCATGCTGTGATTGTCGTTCCTACAAGGCCAAATTTTCCACTAGCTCAACAATATCAATACTCAGCCAACATCAGTCCTTCTCATTACCCGCCACCCTACCTACCAAGAACACCCAATCATCTGCAAGGGTCGCCCCTAAATCAGCCACAAAACCCGCCTGCTGCACACCCAAGACCAAACACCACCCCTAATACCAATCAAAACACCAACCAGGGAATGAACTTTCTAGAAAAGAAGCCTATAGAATTCACCCCAATTTCAATGCCATATGCTGACTTACTCCTCTATCTGCTCAATAATGCAATGGCAGTCATAAGCCCAGCAAAGATTTCTCAACCTCCATTCTCCAGAGGATACAAACCCAACATGACATGTGCTTATCATGGGGGAGTTCTGGGGCATTCCATTGAGCATTGTATGACCCTAAAACATAAGGAATAAAGTCTGATTCAAGCAGGCTGGCTAAAATTCAAGGAAGACAATCGCTTGTGAATTCTAACGTTTTTGAGCGACACTATGCATGGGGCAATTTGAATGTTGTTGTTAGATGTCTCCAATGAATCATTAGGATTTCCAAGTTTATGCCATTATTGTAAACAACAGTCACAATGCTAATCATATGGATAAATTTGATGTCTTTGCCTCTCATTCTCTCACAATTACATCTTTGCATATTTATTTAACATTTGCTAGAATGTGAATGTACGTCGTTGGCTTGTTTGCTCAAGTGACTTGCACTCCCATGTTGATCTCCAAGTCTGTTCAATAAGAAATTGCTCGTTCTACACATTTGGTGGGGGTGCCGTAAACGACGAGTAAAGTTCAAAACAAAAAAGGAAAAGAAAGAAAAAGAAAAATGTTTGATTGACTGTGTTTCAAATAAAAATAAGAAGTACATACATTCATGTGACCTAATTTTATTATTCATAAAAGTTGTCTTTTGAGAGAAAAGTGAGTTCTCAAGAACAAGAGTCATTCGACTTAATTTCTCAATTGAAAATCTTCTAAATATTTCTTGTCCTTGAATATGCATTTTTGAAAAACCTGCACAGTTTATTTCATTTTTCCTTGCTACAAGGTCATGACAAAAGACAACAATAGATACCTTAGAGCCCTACACTGGGGCAATGAGAGGCACCATGCATGAGCCTCAAGCAAACCTAGGGGCAGATAAGAAGTTCTCACCCGGTAGGTTGAAAACCCGAAAGGGCGGCTTAGGCAAAAAAATTAGGGTGACAAAAAAATAAATAAAAGAAAGAATAAGGAGCGTGTTTATCAGAGGTTTTGTCCCAAAATCCAAACTATAAAAGTACCTAGTTTGAAATGACACATGGTCGTGTTTCTTCATCCAAAACACTGATTTATCCCTTGCTACCCCCTCCGAGCCAAGGCATATTTGTTTTCTAAAAGCAATGCAAAAAAAAAAAAACAAAAAAAAAATAGAAACCCTGAGTAGGAACCACCGCTAAACCGGCGCGAAGAGCAATGCAAACAACACATGCATGAAGTTGGGAAACAATGAAAAGAAAAAGAAAATAAAATCCACCAAAGGGGAGTGAAGAAAAAAGAGAGACAAAAGATCTCCAGATTTTACAAGGAAGGTACAAAAGTGCAATAAGGATTAATGTATAAGACAAAAGGAATAGAGTCCAACCCAAAAGTGGAAATGAATAAAGTACAGACAACGCTCTTGAGGTTCTTACTCAATATAACCCTTAAACACTCTTTGAGCCTCTCTGATCTTTTCTTTCATAGCCCTCTTACCCTTAACCGCATTACAAGCTCAATAAAGCCCATGTGGATCAAGGAATGACTAGTTTTGCTTTTAAGTTGGGATTCTGGAATGGAACCCGCACACGCTTGTGATTGTTGAAAAAAATATATAAAGAAAAAAAGACGATCCTTGAGGTTTCACACTTGCACATTTGAGAAGAAAAGTCATTCGACCAGGAGCTCGTGGAAATCGCCCAAAGACAGTTGTGATAGTAGGGTACATCTGATGTTAGTCACTCATGCAGACTCCTTAGGATTCCTTTTGAATCCAAGGGTGGCCTTTGTTGTATAAATTCTTTCGGGATCAGCCCTTGTCATCAAGTTTCAGCGGGATCGGCGGACCCTTGGCATCACTCTGTGACCTTAAATCAAGAAAGTTTCATTTGGTCACATACCAAAGTGTAACAATCCATTGCCATCCTTCAATGGTGCATACGATCGATCCCGAAGCCATATATTTTCTTGTTGTGTAGAATAATCAAAGTTTTTAAACAAAAAAGAAAGGATGAACCTTAGGATCAATATTTCAGTTGATTGATTAAATGTCAAACGACTCCACCGTCGTCACCCAAAACTGTTAGGTAATTAAAAAAAACATACACTTTGAGGGAGTCCCCGAAGAGATTTGCAAAAAGATAGGATGAAGTCTTATGAGTTATCACGTCTTTCAAAAAGAGACAGTCAATCTGTATTTTCCATAAAAAAGAAAAAAGCAAAAAAAATCAAATCAAAATCAAAATCACAAAAATAGGAAATAATGTCATGAGCATTACACAATTTTCATGATTCAAAACCTTTTGCATTACTAGATACAAAGCCTACATTTACTGCATTTCAAGATGAAGGTTGCATGTATCTGCATCCCAAAAATCATGTTCATATTAGGCTATAAGTGTATAGATTTCTCTTTATATACAAATTTCCCAAATCTAATGTCCTATCTTTTGAGTTTAGGATGAGAGACCGTCTCAAAGAGTCAACCTCTTGCTTTCTCATGAGGTTGAGCCCTTTGGTACTAGTACCTATTGGCTTATTACATAGGACTCAACGTCCTTTGCTTTATGATTTCATGGGACTCAACATCCTCTACCTTTATTGCCATAGGACTCAAAGTCCTTTCTTTTATCTTTCATAGGACTGAAAATCCTTTCTTTTATCTTTCTTTAGGACTCAAAGTCCTCACTTTTATCTTTCTATAGGACTCAAAGTCCTCACTTTTATCTTTCTATAGGACTCAAAGTCCTCACTTTTATCTTTCATAGGACTCAAACTCCTCACTTTTATCTTTCATAGGACTCAAATTCCTTGCCTTTATATTTCACAGGACTCAACGTCCTTCGCCTTTATCTTTCATGGGACTTAAAGTACTCACTTTTATCTTTCATAGGACTCAAAGTCCTCGCCTTTATCTTTCATAGGACTCAAAGTCCTCGCCTTTATATTTCATAGGACTCAAAGTCCTTGCCTTTATCTTCACAGGACTCAAAGTCCTCACCTTTATCTTTCACAGGACTCAAAGTCCTCACCTTTATCTTTCAGAGAACTCAAAGTCCTCGCTTTTATCTTTCATAGGATTCAAAGTCCTCGCTTTTATCTTTCATAGGACTCAAAGTCCTCGCCTTTATCTTCACAGGACTCAAAGTCCTCGCCTTTATCTTTCATAGGACTCAAAGTACTCGCTTTTATCTTTCATGGGACTCAAAGTCCTCGCTTTTATCTTTCATGGGACTCAATGTCCTTGCCTTTATCTTTCATGGGACTCAATGTCCTCGCCTTTATCTTTCATAGGACTCAAAGTCCTCTATCTTTTACATTTTAAAGACTACAATGTGTTCAGTCATTTACATTTCAAAGACTACAATATTTTTAATTATTTACATTTCAAAGACTCTAATGTCTTAAGTATTTACATTTCAAAGACTTCAATGTCTTCGATCATTTACATTTCAAAGACTTCAATGTCTTCTGTCTTTTACACTTTATAGGACTTCAACGTCTACTGTCCTTCATAAGACTCAATGTCCTCGTCTTTATCTTTCATAGGACTCAATGTCCTTGTCTTTGTGCTTCTTAAGACTCAACGTCCTTTGTTTCTACGCTTTCAATATATATATATATATATATATATATATATATATATATATATATATATATATATATATATAATACATCAAATGACTTCTGCTCTTATGCTCTATAGGACTTCAATGTCATTCCTTTTTACATTTTTTTAAAGACTTCAAGGTCCTTTGTTTGGTGTTATAAGACTTCAATGACCTTTTACTTTTTTGGTTTAATTTATTTTGTTTTCTCTGGCGTCTGTTTTAGACAGTAAGGTCGCTCGAACGAAATAAGTGTCCTTATCTTTACTTTCCTTTTATTTCCAATAAAAGATAAGTAAAGAGGGGTAACTGTCATACCCTAATTTCGTTCGGGGACTATTGTTCATTGATCTTTTGATCCTTGCTAGTCGACTTACAGTGTTGAGCGCCAGTTATAGTGCAAAGCAAGGAACCATTCGGTGTTTCGATCAGGAAGACAAAAGATACCAAGAAAGGAAGGCAAAAGGGTCTTTTCCTTGTTTTTTCTAGGTCCCAGCTCTCCCATGCCAGCATTTGGCTTGCCTGGGCCACCAAATAACTTCAAGGCTAAGGGACTAGCTCACTTGGGCGAGCTCACTGCTTTAGGGTTAAGTTTCAGCTCACTTGGGCAAGCTGCAACTGCCCCAAGGTGGCCTTTTGCCTATAAATAGGCATCCCAGGGGTGTTTTAAAGGAGGATAAGGTTCAAAAGTGGAGGGAATTGAGAGAATTAAGAAAGAAGAAGAAGAAAGTAGAGAAAACGAAGCCGAGGCGTTACCAAATCGTGATCGCGATCATTCCCTACGTCATTTTCTTGTTCTGTGTTCTTCGTGCAACCATCGTTTAGTTTTATTTTTTGGGATTGAATGTGATCTATGTACCTTTAGGGGTCCCCTTTGTTATTATGTGCACATTCATCTTCTCCATCTATCATCAGCGATCTCGTTTTTCTTTGTAAAGTTCAATCTTAACCGATCTCTAGTGTTGTAAAGTTGTCTTTAAAGATATTGGAAGTTAATAAACAAAACCAAGATAAAACCAACTCATAACTAACTTCTTTTTATCAAATATTACTTGAGATTGTTTCAAGGTCCAACGCCTTAACGATTCTCTCCGCTTTTCAAAATTTAAAAGATCGTTTCAAGGTCCAACGCCTTTACGATTCTCTCCGCTTTTCAAAATTTAAAACATCGTTTCAAGGTCCAACGACTTAAACGACTTTTTGTTCGCAATTAAAATAAATCTTTCAAAAACAAAAAATCAATTTAACACATAAACATTCAGAATTAAAGAACTACGTAGGAGCAAGGGCAACACCCTTGTCGACCCCAAAAAATAAAGAAACATAAAAAGGAAAAATACATAATTTTGAAGTCACGTTACGCACACTTGATTAAAGGTTGTCGTCCCTTGTGATGGACGTGTGGGGTGCTAATACCTTCCCCATGCGTAAACAACTCCTGAACCCTTCTTTTCAATATTCGCATACCTCTTTTTGGTTTTTCTAATGTTTTCCTTAAATAAACGTTGGTGGTGACTCCGCTTGTTTTCTCCCTTGGAGACGAACGCTTTTTACTTATTTATCTTGCTTTCACCGTCCCGTCATGAGTTAGGTTGCGACAATGACCAACAAAGACACTCTACCTCTAGATATTTTGAGTACTAACTTAGCAACACTTGTTTTTATTGACATATTAAACATTATTCTTTCATTTTGGATTTATTTTGAATTTAAATGATTTTTTTTAGCATTTATTTTAGATTTATGAATTTGAGTATTTCACTAATTACAAAATATTGAGATATGTTTAAAAGTTGACTAATTTTACGTTTTTGTGTTAATTTAAATATTGACTGATTGACATTAAATAATAAAAATGAAAAAATATTCTTTAATTACCAATGTTAAATAATAAAAAAGAAATAACAAATTCCTGAAAAAAAAAATCCATCGGCAATATGGCCATGAGGAATTTCTAATGGATTTTACAATCAAAAGTTACTTACGGACATATCTATAGGTAATTATCAACAGATATATCCATAAGTAATTACCCATGAATATGTTTATCGGTAATTTCGGATTGATATATCCGTCGAAAAAAGGTCGTCACTGTTTCTGATGGATATATTTGTCAGAAATTACCGACGGTCTATTTTCGACGAATAGATTCATCGGAAATTACCAATGTACATAAAATTCCGTAGGTGGACCTTATTTTTATTAAAATTATTATTCTATTAACATTTTTCAGCAAATCCTTATGAGCAAGTTGTATGAGAGCTTCTAGCTAAAAACACAAAAGCAGGATCCCAAGCATAGGAGAAGCGAACACTAGCAAAACCCATCAAGGGATTTCCATTGATAAGGAGGCAGCTATCGCCTTGTACGGAAAGAATTGACGGGCTAACATCCTCAATGGTCCGAAACTCTTTGCAATCAAACCTTATTTTGCTTTGTGCACAAGAGCAGTTGTTTATCACAACTACGTTCCACTCAGGAATGCCACGTATTACTCTCCCACTTCTTGTTGTGCCACTAATGATGTTATTTAAGTTACAATAACTAGAGCCTGAAAAGTTTATGTACCAAACACAAGAACAAATATAGAGAATCATTGTAAAATAAAAATAATAAAAAATCATAAAAGTTTTGTTAGGAAAATGAAAGGTGAGAAGAGAAAGAAAAATGGTGAAATTTAAAACTAATAGAATGTACGTGCCTTTGATGATAAGGGTGAGGAAGAGGATGGAATAAAGGTACTTGAAGGTTGTTGACATTGTCCCTGGTGAGTGACTTGTGTATGACTTTTGGTTGTCTATGACATACGTTAGTTCTTTGTTTTTCTTTTATAAAGAAATTTTGATTTGGCACGCCTTGTACATGATAAGATCATTTTGCAGCAGATGATAAAATGTGAATATTTTAGTCAATGTAACAGTTTTGAGTCAACATAAATATGTAAAATTTATTAATTAAGTACTAGTCACCAAAATGTAGTTTCTTATTTATTTTTTTGTTTGACTCAAAATTGTAGTTTGCTATATTCTTTTAAAAAAAGTATTATTAATGGATCATATATAAGGATTTTTTTATACAAAAATACATATATAAAGATTTAAATTTTTTTTTACAGAAATATACTCTTTCTGCCATTTAAGTAAGACATTATGAATAATTTTTATCCCTTATTATAAGACTTCTTTTCATCTCTCTTGTGCATTAGTTATTTTTTCCATTAAAATATTTTTATTTAATTTAATGTATAATCACTACTACATCTAGAGATATTTTGCAACATTTAAGAAGTAACGTTGGTAAAAATGTTGCTATATTGTTTTGTTAAAAGCAGTTTTTCTTTTTGTAAAATACAGTACATGTGTTCAAGGGACTTTTACCAAAAGTGTGCAAATTTTTTTTAATTTTTTCATTTGGGGTCGATTTTAAATTATTATAAAAAATGTGGAAAGTCGTAATAGGTATTATGACTTTTGAGTTAGAAACCGTAACATCTGTTATGACTTATTATTATTATTTTTTATTTTTTTAACCGAAGCTGTAAAATTTATTACAAATTTAGTTTAATTTTCTTTTATTTACGACTTCAAAGTCATATATGTTTTTCTTTAACTAACTACTTTGAAGTCGTAAGCTTGCTTTTTTTTTTCCCGACTTTGAAGTCATATTTTCTTTTATGTTTAAAGTTTTTTGTTTTAGGATATTTTATTTACTTGTATTTTTTGTTTTGTTTTCAATTTTTGAAAAAATTGTAAATAATTTTATTTATTTAATTATTAAATAAATATTTTTCATTTTACTTGTTATTATTTTTATTTAATATCTTGTATATGTTTTTTATATGATTTTATTTAATACGTTATATATTTTTTTAATATTTTTTTAAAATATTTTATATAATTTTTTAGTAAAGTTTTGTTTAATATATTTTTTATATTTAAAATTTAGATAATTTTTTAATAATGTTATTGGATTTAATTTATTTGGTAAATGAAAGAAATAATATAAAATACTTAAATTTTAAAAAAACTAAAATTTTAATACAAGTAAATTTAAAAATCCAAGACATTTAAATGAAAATTACATTTTTTTAAACATAATCGTAGTGTCCATACAAATAAGTAGACGACTGATATAATTTTGATTTTTTATGTTTCTCTTTAATTTGTATTTTTCATTTTATATTTGTTAGACAAGTGACCTCAATAACTTAAGAGGAAAGGGGTGAATTAAGTTTCAAAATTCCCACTAACAAACTTTTAACCCTTTTTCTAAAAGATAGACTTAAAATGCAAAAGAAGAAGAACAAGAAGCAATCAATTTAACAATGTTCTTTTAAACATGTAAGGAAAAATTGATTGCAATAAAATAAACCAGGTAAAGGAAGAGAGAAATGCAAACTTGATTTATATTGGTTCGGCTACTTCCCGTGCCTACGTCTAGTCCTCAAGCAACCCACTTGAGATTTTCCACTATCTTTGTAAAAATCCTTTTTACAACTTCTGAATATCCAAGGAATCCCTTTCCCTTGTGTTCAGGAAACTCACAATTCAAGAGTCAACCAGTCTCTTGATTACAATTAACTTTTTGGGAAGAACAGAAAGATTTCTCTCTTTTAGAGTGGATAATACAATTTGAAGTTCTTGGATGAATTCTCAATAGATTTGCAAGTGTTTGCCCAAGAGTCGTTGAGAGAGCATTTGACAATGAAGTTCTCTTGGAATATCTCTCTTGCCTTTTGAAATCAGACACACATATATATAGGCCCTTCGTGCCTTTTCAAAATGGTTTGAAGAGACATGTCTTTTCAAAAAGCTTTTTATGAATTTTTTTCATTGGTAATCGATTACACAATTATTTTTTGAAGGGTCATGACTTTTGAGTTTGAATTTCAAGAGTTCCGTTGTTGGTAATCAATTACAAACATGTGGTAATCGATTACAGGTTCAAAATTCAAATTCAAAACCCTTTAACAACTATTTTTTAAAATTGTCTTTTGGTAATTGATTACACTACTTGGTAATCGATTACCAAAGTCTTGGATGTATTGGAAACACTTTGGTTTGAGGCAAGACTTGATCTTGAGTTAATCTTGAAGCAAGACTTTGTTTGTTGAAGCAACCTTTTGTATTAATCTTGAAGCAATGCTTATCCTTTGAATCAACCTTGTTTGATTCTTCCTTGACATCATCAAAATCATGTATTCATACATTCACAATATTAATGTATTATGTTTTTTTTTTAATTTAACAACTACTTTTATTACTAAATTATTAGATGTTGTTAATAGTAAATTTCTTTATACAAAATAAATAATATTATTTCATAAGTTAATACTAGTAACAAAATATTTTACTATTTGCTTTAAAATTTTAGTTTTTTAAAATTTAAGTATTTAACATAAAAAATATATTAAATATCATTATGTTAGTTTTTATATTTCATTCACAAAACAAATCAAATTCAATAACATTATTAAAAAATTATCTAAATTTTAAATATACAAAATATATTAAATAAAATTTTTTAAAAAATATATAAAATATTATAAATAAAAAATATAAAAAATATGTAACATACTAAATAAAACCATATAAAAAATATATACAAGATATTAAATAAAACTAATAATAAGTAAAATTAAAAATATTTATTTAATAATTAATTAAATAAAATTATTTACAATTTTTTAAAAAAATTGAAAGCAAAAGAAAAGAAAATACAAATAAATAAAAATATTCTAAAAAAAACTTTTGAAAAAATACGACTTGAAAGTCATAAAATAAACTTACGACTTCAAAGTTGTTAGTTAAAAAAAATGACTTTGAAGTCATAAATAAAAAATTAAACTGAAAAGAAAATAAAAAATAATAAGTTGTAACATTGTTACAACTTATCTCATTTTCGATGATAATTTAAAATTGACCCCAAAAACAACCAAAAAGATTTACACCCTTTTGGTAAAAGTCCCCAAAATATAATCATCTGATGAAGATTATTTTTTCCCCACCTCTTATATTAATTATCATTAAATATTCTTGAGGTAAAACTCAATTATTTATATACACACATTAATTATAAAATAAGTTAAGATTATACATATGCATTACCACTACATATTTAACATTTTAAAACATATAATTAGTAATATATATTTGTTAAAACATTACTAGTTTTTTTTAAAACATTTCTAATAATAAGTATTACTAATTTTTTTGAGTTTTATTATTTTGTAACAGTTTTAACCATAAATGTACTAATTTATTTAGGTTAGCTGTAACATTTTTTATTAATAAATTTTACTTATAATTAAAATTTAAAATGAATATCCCTTGGTTTTCATTCTCGATGGGACTTGTAAGATTTGGTCTTTGGAGTTGAATATTTGTTAGGAGGGAGAAAACAAACCAACAAAAGCACCATTGAGGGCCCAAACCAACCATCCAAAAGAAGAATCATCAAGCACATGGTGGATTCCCTCTAACAGATTCTGTTAGAGAGTGCTGAGCTATCAAGAGGATATTGGTTCATAGGGAATATGCTGTTGGCATGTTGCTTCCCATCATGCAGCATTGCATTGTCGCCATTTCCATATTTTTCTGTTATTTTCTTTTCGCATTCTAGCACCTTTTGTTTTAGCAGCACCCTTGGCTAGTGCCTCTATATAAGGGATGCTTAGTATGTAATAGAGAACAGAGAAAATAATAGAATCCTTTTCCTCTCTTCACCCTTTCTTTGGGAGGTCCCTAGTCCTCGAGTTCTAGGATTATCCTTGCTATCCATAACAATTTGGTGCTTTCATTGAGCATCAATGACTAACCATGGCCACCAAACTGGACGACCTTCTTCAGCGGCTAGCCCTTCGCGATGCCACTCAACACTTCCCATCTTCTTCCACTGAGCAGTCACCATCGCTGCCTTTTCTTTCCATGCCGACCCTGCCTCCATGCTCCGTACCCATGAAACCAAGTCCCGCACCATTATCGGCTCTGTTTCCTATGCCAACTGCGCCTCCATGTCTTGCACCCATGCAACCATTCCCTGCCCCCTTGCCAGCTTCGCTTCCTATGCCTGCTTCTCATCTTCCTAATCTCAGTCACATTCACCCCGCCATTTCCTTCGAGAACCTCTTCAGCATTGTCCTTTTTTATGGCCATGCAGCAGCTCCTCATGACAAGCCTTGGGAAAATAGAGACATGGTGCTGTTTGAGATGGGACTTGAGTCCTATGGGACTACCATGGTCGCACGCAAGTTCCAACCAACTGCTTTTGCACTATGGACAACTGCTAAACCAGGTGCATTTTGCCTGGACAAACCTTGGGATCCCGGTATTACTTTTGGAAGCCATGGTTTGAAGCCCCAACACCTTGAAGACAATGTGTTTTTGATGGGCTAGGGAGTGTTAGGAGGGAGAAAACAAACCAGCAAAAGGACGATTGAGGGCACAAACCAACGACCCAAAAGCAAAACCATCAAGCACCTGGTTGATTCCCTCTAATAGAATCTATTAGAGTGTTGAGCTGTCAGGAGGATATTGGTTCATAGGGAATATGCTGTCGGCATGTTGCTTCCCATCGTGCGACACTGCATTGTCACCATTTCCATTTTTCTGTTATTTTGTTTTCACATTCTAGCACCTTCTATTTCCGTAGCAGCATCCTTGGCTAGTGCCTCTATATAAGGGATGCTTAGTATGTAATAGAAAATAGAGAAAATAACAGAATCCTTTCCCTCTCTTCATCCTTTCTTTGGGATGTCCCTAGTCCTCGAATCCTAGGAATATCCTTGCTGTTCATAACAATATCCCTTTGGTTTGTGAGGAAATTTGGAAGTTGGCCATACTTCATCCCCAAGGATGATAAAATGATTTGGGAGCTAAGTATTTTTGGGAAACTATCTTTTAAAGATGTTGTTCTTTTTGTTAGTTAATATGGAAACCTTCTTTCCCTCCTTCTAGATCATTTCTGTTTTGGAAATTTCTTCTTGATAGACTTTCCAACTGGTGATGCTTTGCACAACAGAGGTGTTGTCATGGATTTATGGTTTGTATTTGCTCTAATGGTGGCAAAGCTTTTAAAACTGCAAATCACTTATTTTTAAGAGACTTAAAGATACAATTTTCATCCCTTCAATTTAACATTTTTTAAATTATTTTTGTCCCTGCAAAATTTTTTTTGCTTTAGTCCTTACAAAACGTGTTTGTTTTATTTTTCATCCTTAAAGCGATTTAGATAGCGTTTTGAACAGCAAAAAGAAGTTTTGAACAATAAAAAATGTTATTAAAATCGCTTTAAAGATAAAAAATAAAACAAATACATTTTACAAAGGACTAAAACATAAAAAAATCACAGGAATGAAAAATGATAAAAGCATTAAAATATTGGGACAACAAATGTATTTAAGCCTTTTTAAGATGTTCTTTGGCGATAGATACTTGGCAATGATTGAGCAATGCATTGCATTATGGTCTGGATCTAACCTCTCCTCAGGAGTTAATTAAATATTTTCCAACAAAGCTTTAGCTCACATGTTATAAATGTTATTGTTTCAGTCATCACTAATGTTGTATGCTTCATATAGCATAGTAGCAACAAGATCAGATTTGATAATGTTGTTTAGCGTCAAGGGGCGGTTCGATACAGTGTTGTTGCTACAATAGCCCTTTCAGGAAACTTTTCCAAAGGATCATGAGGTCATCATCTATGGATGAGTTTAGCATTCTAATATGGATGAGTTTAGCATTCTAATATAATTTTTTAATGTTCAAGTGCATCTAGTGATCCAGGGAAAGCGCCCTGCATCAAGATAGTTATGTGGAAAACTTCTTCTATGGGGTGGATAAAGCACTAGTGTAGAAATGGATTTTAGATAAGCTTTTTGATAGGTTCCCCCATGTACCGCATAAAAAAATATGGTGACATTTTTATAAGTAAAGTCAATGTTTTTAAATCGGTTGTGCAAGAACTGATCCATTTTTTTTAAAATCGTTTAAATGTTAAACCAATCTAAAAGCTTACCTTTTAAATCATTTTATTTAAAACTGATCTAAAAACTATCCCTCTTAATGAAACCCAAAAACAATGTTCTCTTCTATGATGTCGTGCCCAAAACAAAACCCTCTAGCCTTCTTCCATGACTCTTTGTCACTCCGAAGTCTGTCGCACATCTCACGCCACCCCAAAGTCCATTGCGATAGTGTCTCTATTGTGTTGTTGAGCCTTCATCCACAGTAAAGCTCCCTCACAATGTAGTTTTATGTGATATTATCTTTTGTTGTTTGAAGCATTTGAAGCTCCGCTCTCGCTCTCTAATCTTTCCCTCTCTCTTCACTCGCCTTTGTCTGACTCACTCATGCATATCTCACGTTTTTATGTAGGTTGGTGTTAGGCAGAAACTCAAAGTCAATTGATGTGGAACAAGCTGAAAAAGGGTGAAAATGTGAACTTTGAAGAATAACACGACCATGCTCTTTGGGAGAATGGTCGTTCTCATTCCAGCACTCTTTCTAGCACCCCAAAAAACCTTAGGATAGTCATTCTTCAAATTTCATAAAGGACCCTTAGCGTCACTATTTTTCAAGAACGGTCGTGCTCCTATTCATCATAATCGTGCTCTTGTTTAGCATAGTTGTGCTCCCTTCCACATCAGATATTTTTTAGGTTGGTAACCTTTGTGTTATTTCCAGAACATCAAACTTCATTTCCATGTTCTTGAGCCTTTGGTGCTTCATCATTTTCTTGAACTTCATGCAAGCTCAATTTCTTTATCATGATTTCCTTCTGCGAGAATCTCCTTTCGAGAATGGTTTTTTCTCTAGCCACAAACACTTTATGGTCAGGAGGATGATAGAAATAATATCCCATTGTTATTTTAGGATACCTGTTCAACCTATAGTTATCAGACCCTGCATCAAGTTTATCTGTCTACAATCTCTTGACATAAGTTGGACAACCCCAAACCCCTGATATGTTTGAGATTTAGTATACATCCTTTCCATATATGATATAGAGTTGTAGAGACTAATTTTGAAGGTATTTTATTTAGAAGATAAATTGTTTTTTCCAGAGCATTGCCACATAAATTTATTGGAAGATTAGTGAACCCCGGAGTTAACCATATCTAATAATGTTTGATTTCTTCTTTCAGATACACCATTGTGATGTGGTGTTCCTAGAGGTGTCCACTAGGAGAGAATCTCATTCACTTTTAGATAGTTGATAAAATCATCACTATGATATTCTCCCCCTCTATCATATCTATACATTTTGATACTTTTTCCAGTTTGCTTTCCAACTTCACTTCGGAATCTTTTGAACATTTCAAATGATTTGGATTTATGTTTCATAAGATACAAAATCCCATATCTAGACATATCATCAGGGAAAGTGATAAAATAAGAATATCCTCCTTCGGCTTAAATTTTCATGGGCCTACAAACATCTATATAACTGTATGAACTAGTCCCAATAATTCAGAACCCACTCTCCACTTCCAATAAATGAAGATTTAGTCATTTTTCCTTTGACACAAGATTCACAAGTTTCATATGATACAAAATCATAATTATTAAGGTAACCTTCCTTGTGTAACTCGTTAATTTTATTCTCTCCAATGTTACAAGCCTACAATGCCAAAGATATCTTTAATTAATTGATTATATTATCTCTTTGTCTCTTAAAGACCAGAGGAAACATGCAAAATTGAACTATAATCACTACAAAAAATATTGATTCAACAAAGGTTAATTTTGGTACCTGCAGTTTTAACCTTCGTTAACCGCATCACCCTTGGAAGAGCAAATGTTCCCTGTGGTTCTCTAAACCCCGTAACAACCAGGTGTACCAATGTTTCTAACGCCAAAATATAGCTAGTATGATAGCAGCACGTCACCCACAGAACCCGCCATGCAAGTAGCATGTACGAATGATAGCACCACGACCACACGAAGGACTTCATGCACTCAGACCAGGCCTGCACACTTAATGGATTACGAGTAATGCTGTTATCCTTGTGGGGAGGGGGTTAGAAGACAACACTAACTTTACAGTTATAATAGAATAGAATAATATCTTTAGCTATGATAATTTCATGTACATGTATAAATATATGAATGCGTGAATGAAAATGGCAGAAAAAGCTCTTTCAGTAATTTTCCTTTAGCGTTATTTTCCTTTAGCGGTAGTTATCTTTATCAATTTGGTCCGACCTGCCCTCCCACCGCCAGCCACCATGCCCGACCATAACACCCGCCAGTCCAATCTTGACCGTATGGAAGAGGCCATCGCCAAACTAGCCCAAGCCCAAGCCAATCTCATCCAGGATCATGCCACCCTTGCCCAAACCCAAACCTCCATGACCACTAAGATGGATTCCATGTTAGAACACCTCGCGACCATTACCGTACAACCTTTTCCCCTGCAACCTCCACCTTCTCATCACCCCACACCTTCTTCACCAAACACCAAAACCCACATGAAGCTGGACGTTCCGAGGTTCGACGGCCATGACCCCATTGGATAGATTTTTAAAATCTGCCAATTCTTTGATTATCAAGGGTTGCCTGATCATGAACGCATTACAATGGCATCATTTTATATGGATGGACCAGCCCTTTCTTGGTAACAATGGATGACCCGTAATGGGTTCATCTCCTCATGGCCAGCATTGCTCCAGGCTTTGGAGTCGCACTTTGCGCTCACTTTTTACGATGATCCTCAGGGAGCTCTTTTTAAGCTTCAACAACGTGCCTCTATGAATCAGTATCTCACGGAATTTGAGTGTTTAGCAAACCGTACTATCGGTCTTTCTCCGACAGCCTACCTGAGTTGCTTTATTTCGGGCCTGTACCCGGAGCTTCGTCGGGAGGTGCAGGCTCTACAGCCCTTGTCTCTACCACATGCCATTGCTCTCGCCAAGCTGCAAGAGGAGAAGATCTAGGATCATCGACGACCGTCACGCGCGCCACCTTCTTCTTCGGTGACAGTGCCCCCTTCTTCTTTGGTACCACCACCACCTCTCAGTTCTTCCACAGGTACCGGTTCCGCCCGTCCTTTAGTAAAACGATTCTTCACTGAAGAACTTGCCCTTCGCCGTGACAAAGGCTTATGTTACCACTGTGACGACAAATGGTCACCGTTGTCGTCCTCGCCTCCACTTGTTGATTACCAATGAGGACGAAGACTGCCATGGACCTCCTCCGTCTTCCCCAATCCCTTCTTCTGAGCACACCAGCCTTTCCCTGATCTCATTCACGACTCCTCAGATTAGCTTGAATGCCTTGTCCGATATGCCGGCACTGGAAACATTCCACCTCTATGGAACCATCGCACACCATCAGGTGGTCATCCTCGTCGACGGTGGTAGCACTCACAATTTTATCCAACCTCGCCTCGCCACCTTCCTCCACTTACCCTAGGTTCCTGCGGATGCCATGCGTGTTATGATTGGCAACGACAGTACCCTTGCTTGTGACACTAAATGCCCTTCGATACCCATTATCATTCAGGGGTACACCTTCTCTGTGGAGTTGTTCCAACTACCTCTCGGTGGTGCCAATATTGTGCACGGCGTTCAGTGGTTGAAGACATTGGGGCCCGTCACCACTGACTACTCATTGTTGACGATGAGTTTTACTTACATGGACCAACCAGTGTCCCTCCGTGCTGACATTCCCTTGACTCCCAGCCCAGCGTCGGCCCAACAAATTAAATGCCTGGCCCAAACCCATAGTATCTCAGCCTTATACCAGCTTACCTGTGTGCTTGACCCAACCCACTTTGAGTCACCACAAACACCCCATCCTATTATCAACACCCACCCTTCCCTGGACCATCTTCTTCAGCGATATATCTCCCTTTTCCAGGAACCCAACCACCTTCCACCCCCATGCACCATCACCCACCATATACACTTACTTCCACAAGCGACCTTGGTCAACGTCAGACCTTACAGATACCTATACTGTAACATCCCAATTTTCGTAAACTAGATTAAAAAGGATTGTTATTTATAAATAAATAGAGTTTCAAAAAAAATGATGAGATTTTATAAATAAATAAATAAGGAGATATAATTATTAATTAAAATAATGATTTGAGAGAAAATAAAAAGGGTATTTTATTTATTTGTTTGATAAAGAATAAAATAAAGTTTGTTTTTATAAAATAATAAATAAATAGAGTAAATAATAGGTTGTAAATGCCCCTAGCTATAAATAACAACATGCTAGGTCAGTTTTCAGACTGAAACCTGAGCCTCCTCTGCCTCACAATTTCGTTTCTTCTCTCTTCTCCCAAAATCCTCTCTTTTTCCCGCAGGCCACCTAACCTGTCTTAGAAAAATGATGATCTCGGACTCGTTTACCGTTGGAGCATCATGAAATTTGAGCACTACGTTTACAGCCCAATTCCGAGAATTCTCACCGTTGGGAATTTTGGCATCATGTTTGAGCTGAGAGAAATACCTTTTGCATTGTACCCTTTTCCTTTCCCGCAGAAACCGTGAACGGTCTCAGTAAAATTACGATCTCGGTTTCGTTAACCGTTGGATTTTCATGAAATTTGGATATGTTGTTCGAAATTCAATTCCGCACACTTTCACCGTTGGGATTTTTGAGAATAGGTTTGTGGAGGGAGAAAGGAATCGCATGAAGACAGTACAAGTGGAGGTTTCAATCCCTTCTCTATCTCTCTGACGCTTGGGAACTCTAACAGAGCAGTCGGAGGAAGAACTGGAGGAATCTCAGGGAACCGCTAGAGATGCCGCTGTCGTTGGAAGACACGTGAGCCCGCTTAGAGGTAAGGGATGAGTTATTCACAATTGGGAATTAGTGAGAACATGCGTAGGGATCCTTAGAGATATCAATTGGAATGGGTTTTCGGGTGCTTTTGCAATTTTCATTTTATTCTTATAATTATTACAGTGAATTATATATGTTTGACAGACCAATTTTTGTGAAATTGATATGCTATTGTGTTGAGCGTGAACCTTATAAATCGAATACTTTTTCTAATTAATATGAATTTGATGAAATAAAGTAAGGAGAAATTTAGAGAGAGATATTGATTTTGTATTTTCTCTTTTTCTTGTTGTTTAGGTTTTTATATATAATTTAAAAAATTAATATCATAATTGAAACTGACCAAAGAGTTCATATAATTATTTAGAATTTGTGCATTGAAAGCTTACTTTGAAATTTGTGATTCAATATGATGTATGCTAGTTTATAGATATAGAGGTAGTTATTTATATTAATAATTTATGTAAATAATATTGTAGAGTGTTATAGTATGATTCCAAAAATTATTAAGTGTTCGAGTTTGAGAATATTATGGTTAAATTTCATGAACATGTGTATGTTGTACCTTATGAATATCATTGGGAATGTTATGAGATGGTTGATGTGATGTTATGAGATGTTAAAGTGTGGACATGATATTCGATTGTGAATAAGTGGATGTGTTAACACTTGATGTTACATTAATTATATCGTGAGCTATGAATTATACAATAACCCAACCAGTGTTTATGCGCAGTGTTAAAGAGAAAGTGTAGGTTCCTAGTTAGGAACCAATGTTAAACTGTAGCACAATTGTGTTAAACATGTTTGAAACATGAGTGTGAGGGTATTGTATAATTCATGTGCAGTGCTTATAAATGAAATATATGATGAATTGTGGAATAATATGTTGCCTTGAGATTATAATATTGTTATTGAGATTGAGCAAAAGTGTAAAGTAGAACAGGTGTTGAATTGTGAGATACGTGAAAACATGTGATGGTGGATTGTGACATTATGAGATGTGAAATTGTGAATGAGTTTTGGTTGTAAATAAGTGTGTGATTAACTCTTGATGTGACATTCTTTGTGTTGTAAGCTGTGAATTGTACAATAACCCGACCAGTGTTATCTTGAGAAAAGTGTAAATGCGCAGTGTTAAAGAGAAAGTGTAGGTTTCCTATTTAGGAACCAGTGTTAAAGAGAAAGTGTAGGTTCCTAGTTAGGAACCAGTGTTAAATTGTAGCGCAATATGTTGTACATGTTTAAGACACGAGTGTGAGGTCATGGGTATTGTATAATTCACTAGCAGTATCTATGTGCTAAAATGATTTTAGGGGTTGGACCTGAATCAGGAGGGAGAGGCCCTGACGGACTCTTCGGAGTGTAGGCCTTGGGAGTCACCGGGTTTGAGTGCTCCTTTAAGCTTATGCTGATCCCATATGGTTTGAGCATTCTCGCAAAACATCGTGACCCTGACTGGTCTCCCTATGATCTTAGTGAGAGTGACCTGACAAACCCATTGTGTGGTGTGTCTTGTTATGTACTCCTAAGCGCCCTAGGGTGGTTTTTCACTGACATGGTACCACATTGCATGTAGGCTTGAGTCTTAGCATAATTATCTCATGCGCTTGCTAATTGTTTCTTATGAAATTGAGGTGTTATTATGTCTTGATCAGAGCGTGTGATTCTTGTGTAAGGGGGGTTGGGGGGTTGAAAAGTGTGATTGATGGATGAAAAGTGAACTTTGAATGACAAAGTGGTGGAATTACGTGAATTATGTGTAAGTTTTATTTGGTTTATATGATATGTATATCTAGTTGTCTTGTTTCTCTATTAGTTAGGAATGTGATAACTCACTCTCAGTTTGCTGTTTGTGTTTGGATCATGTGATGATCTTGAACTTTGTGTTCGGGGGAGCAGATGTCTAGGTGAATTGCTTTAAGGAATATTGTGTTGAAGGACGTCGGGACACAACGCTCTGATAAGATGTGACATTGGGATATAAGTTTTTATGTTAATTTTATGATGTTAGTTTATTTTATTTCACCTCACTGATTTAACAAAATATTTTTGTAAAGTTTGACGGCCTTATTTTGAGCCGAATATGTTTTTAATGAGTTTTATTTGGTAATTTAAGAGAATGTGAACCTTTTACCCATGTGATTTTGTTTACCAATATATTATATTTATTTATATATATATGTCAGGGTAGAGGGTGTCACACATACTCCTAGAAGAATGAGTTGGAGAGACATGTTGCCGCCATGTTGGACGCTGATATGATCCGCCCCAGCCATAGTCCGTTCTCTTCTCCGGTGTTATTGGTGAAGAAGAAGGACGGCAGCTGGCGCTGTTGTGTCGACTACCGAGCTTTAAACGCCATCATAGTTAAGGATCGCTTCCCAATGCCTACGATAGATGAATTATTGGGCGAAATAGGCAATGCATCCTAGTTTTTGAAGTTAGACATCCCGAAAATGGCTTTTCGCACCTACCATGGCCACTACGAGTTCAAGGTGATGCCCTTCGGTTTGACCAATGCCTCGTCAACCTTTCAGGCCACCATGAATGACCTTCTCCGGCCATTTTTGTGGAAGTTTGCAGCAGTCTTCTTTGATGATATACTCATATACAGTTCTTCCCTTCTAGCACACATTGATCATCTAGAGGCGATCTTCAATGCCTTGTTGAAGGGCTTGTTCTACCTTTGTCGTTCCAAATGTACCTTCGCCGAATAGCAACTATCTTGGCCACATTGTCTCCCTGCATGGTATTGCACCAGACCCAAAGAAAATAAAGGTGATGATTGACTGGCCTACACCCATAACTCCTTCAGACCTCAGGAGTTTTTTGGGCCTCACTGGTTTTTATCGCAAGTTCATTCGTAATTATGACGCCACCACTGCACCTCTAATGGCATTATTATGCAAGGATAGCTTCGTGTGGAACTTTGCAGCACAAACAACGTTCCAACAATTGAAAACACTCATGACTCAGGCACCCATATTGGCCTCCCCTGATTTCACTATGCCATTTATCCTCGAAACTGATGCTTCTGGCACGACCATTGGTGTTG